>NC_074680.1:48392326-48679826 GCF_029448725.1 Salvelinus fontinalis
TCACTATGTAGAACACACACATCACCATGTAGAACTATAGAACAAACACATCACTATGTAGAACTATAGAACAAACACATCACTATGTAGAACTATAGAACAAACACATCACTATGTAGAACAAACACATCACCATGTAGAACTATAGAACAAACACATCACTATGTAGAACTATAGAACATACACATCACTATGTAGAACTATAGAACATACACATCACTATGTAGAACTGTAGAACATACACATCACTATGTAGAACTATAGAACAAACACATCACCATGTAGAACTATAGAACAAACACATCACTATGTAGAACTATAGAACAAACACATCACTATGTAGAACATACACATCACCATGTAGAACTATAGAACAAACACATCACTATGTAGAACTATAGAACAAACACATCACCATGTAGAACTATAGAACAAACACATCACTATGTAGAACTATAGAACAAACACATCACTATGTAGAACTATAGAACAAACACATCACTATGTAGAACTATAGAACAAACACATCACTATGTAGAACATATACATCACCATGTAGAACTATAGAACAAACACATCACCATGTAGAACTATAGAACAAACACATCACTATGTAGAACTATAGAACAAACACATCACTATGTAGAACTATAGAACAAACACATCACTATGTAGAACTATAGAACAAACACATCACTATGTAGAACATACACATCACCATGTAGAACTATAGAACAAACACATCACCATGTATAACTATAGAACAAACACATCACCATGTAGAACTATAGAACATACACATCACTATGTAGAACTATAGAACATACACATCACTATGTAGAACTATAGAACATACACATCACTATGTAGAACTATAGAACAAACACATCACTATGTAGAACATACACATCACCATGTAGAACTATAGAACAAACACATCACTATGTAGAACTATAGAACAAACACATCACTATGTAGAACTATAGAACAAACACATCACTATGTAGAACTATAGAACAAACACATCACCATGTAGAACTATAGAACAAACACATCACCATGTAGAACTATAGAACAAACACATCACCATGTAGAACTATAGAACAAACACATCACCATGTAGAACTGTAGAAGAACAAACACATCACTATGTAGAACTATAGAACATACACATCACTATGTAGAACTATAGAACAAACACATCACCATGTAGAACTATAGAACATACACATCACCATGTAGAACTATAGAACATACACATCACTATGTAGAACTATAGAACATACACATCACTATGTAGAACTATAGAACATACACATCACTATGTAGAACTATAGAACAAACACATCACTATGTAGAACTATAGAACATACACATCACTATGTAGAACTATAGAACAAACACATCACTATGTAGAACTATAGAACAAACACATCACCATGTAGAACATAGATATACACATCACTATGTAGAACATACACATCACTATGTAGAACTATAGAACATACACATCACTATGTAGAACTATAGAACAAACACATCACCATGTAGAACTATAGAACACACACATCACTATGTAGAACTATAGAACAAACACATCACTATGTAGAACTATAGAACAAACACATCACCATGTAGAACTATAGAACAAACACATCACTATGTAGAACTATAGAACAAACACATCACCATGTAGAACTATAGAACAAACACATCACTATGTAGAACTATAGAACATACACATCACTATGTAGAACTATAGAACAAACACATCACCATGTAGAACTATAGAACAAACACATCACTATGTAGAACTATAGAACAAACACATCACTATGTAGAACTATAGAACATACACATCACTATGTAGAACTATAGAACAAACACATCACCATGTAGAACTATAGAACAAACACATCACTATGTAGAACTATAGAACAAACACATCACCATGTAGAACTATAGAACAAACACATCACCATGTAGAACTATAGAACAAACACATCACCATGTAGAACTATAGAACAAACACATCACTATGTAGAACTATAGAACAAACACATCACTATGTAGAACTATAGAACAAACACATCACTATGTAGAACTATAGAACAAACACATCACCATGTAGAACTATAGAACAAACACATCACCATGTAGAACTATAGAACAAACACATCACTATGTAGAACATACACATCACCATGTAGAACTATAGAACAAACACATCACTATGTAGAACTATAGAACAAACACATCACCATGTAGAACAAACACATCACCATGTAGAACAAACACATCACTATGTAGAACTATAGAACAAACACATCACTATACAGAACTGTAGAACATACACATCACTATACAGAACTATAGAACATACACATCACTATGTAGAACTATAGAACAAACACATCACCATGTAGAACAAACACATCACCATGTAGAACAAACACATCACTATGTAGAACTATAGAACAAACACATCACTATGTAGAACTATAGAACAAACACATCACCATGTAGAACAAACACATCACCATGTAGAACAAACACATCACTATGTAGAACTATAGAACAAACACATCACTATACAGAACTGTAGAACATACACATCACTATACAGAACTATAGAACAAACACATCACTATGTAGAACAAACACATCCTATGTAGAACTGTAGAAGAACAAACACATCACCATGTAGAACTATAGAACAAACACATCACTATGTAGAACAAACACATCACCATGTAGAACTATAGAACACACACATCACTATGTAGAACTATAGAACATACACATCACTATGTAGAACTATAGAACAAACACATCACCATGTAGAACTATAGAACAAACACATCACTATGTAGAACTATAGAACATACACATCACTATGTAGAACTATAGAACAAACACATCACCATGTAGAACTATAGAACAAACACATCACCATGTAGAACTATAGAACAAACACATCACCATGTAGAACTATAGAACAAACACATCACCATGTAGAACAAACACATCACTATGTAGAACTATAGAACAAACACATCACCATGTAGAACAAACACATCACTATGTAGAACTATAGAACAAACACATCACTATGTAGAACTATAGAACAAACACATCACCATGTAGAACTATAGAACAAACACATCACCATGTAGAACAAACACATCACTATGTAGAACTATAGAACATACACATCACTATGTAGAACTATAGAACACACACATCACTATGTAGAACTATAGAACAAACACATCACCATGTAGAACTATAGAACAAACACATCACCATGTAGAACATACACATCACTATGTAGAACTATAGAACAAACACATCACCATGTAGAACAAACACATCACTATGTAGAACTATAGAACATACACATCACTATGTAGAACTATAGAACACACACATCACTATGTAGAACTATAGAACAAACACATCACCATGTAGAACTATAGAACAAACACATCACCATGTAGAACTATAGAACAAACACATCACCATGTAGAACTATAGAACAAACACATCACCATGTAGAACTATAGAACAAACACATCACTATGTAGAACTATAGAACAAACACATCACTATGTAGAACATACACATCACCATGTAGAACATTCAATATACACATTACTAGGTAGAACTGGGGAACACACACCCACACGTCAGAGAGGCAGGTATAGGAAGAAACAGAGCAGCTGTTTCGGACATTGAAAATTGACATCATAACATAGTCTTAACTGACGAATACCATCATAATATACCACACAAACTAATAGATACCACCATAATATACCACCCTAACACATACCACCATAATATACCATCCTAACACGTACCATCATAATATACCATCCTAACACATACCACCATAATATACCACCCTAACACACACCACCATAATATACCATCCTAACACGTTCCACCATAATATACCGTCTTAACTGACGAATACCATCATAATATACCATCCTAACACGTACCATCATAATATACCATCCTAACACGTACCATCATAATATACCATCCTAACACATTCCACCATAATATACCATCCTAACACATTCCACCATAATATACCGTCCTAACACATTCCACCATAATATACCACCCTAACACACACCACCATAATATACCATCCTAACACGTACCATCATAATATACCATCCTAACACATACCACCATAATATACCATCCTAACACGTACCATCATAATATACCATCCTAACACATACCACCATAATATACCATCCTACCTAACACATTCCACCATAATATACCATCCTAACACGTACCATCATAATATACCATCCTAACACATACCACCATAATATACCATCCTACCTAACACATTCCACCATAATATACCATCCTAACACGTACCATCATAATATACCATCCTAACACATACCACCATAATATACCATCCTACCTAACACATTCCACCATAATATACCGTCTTAACTGACGAATACCATCATAATATACCATCCTAACACATACCACCATAATATGCCATCCTAACACATTCCACCATAATATACCACCATAATATACCGTCTTAACTGACGAATACCATCATAATATACCATCCTACCTAACACATACCACCATAATATACCGTCCTAACACATACCATCCTACCTAACACAACCACCATAATATACCATCCTACCTAACACATACCACCATAATATACCGTCCTAACACGTACCACCATAATATACCATCCTACCTAACACATACCATCATAATATACCATCATAATATACCATCCTAACACGTACCATCATAATATACCATCCTAACACGTACCATCATAATATACCATCCTAACACGTACCATCATAATATACCACACTAACTAATACATATCATAATATACCATCCTACCTAACACATACCATCATAATATACCATCCAACATGTACCATCATAATATACCATCATAATATACCATCCTAACTAACACATACCATCATAATATACCATCATAACTAACATGTACCATTATAATATACCATCATAATATACCATCATAACTAACATGTACCATTATAATATACCATCATAACTAACATGTACCATTATAATATACCATCCTAACTAACATGTACCATTATAATATACCATCCTAACTAACATGTACCATTATAATATACCATCATAACTAACATGTACCATTATAATATACCATCATAACTAACATGTACCATCATAATACACCATCCTAACATGTACCATCATAATATACCATCCTAACTAACATGTACCATTATAATACAGAGCCTTCAGAAAGTATTCACACCCCTTGACTTTCTACACATGTTGTTGTGTTGCAGTCTGAATGGATTACATTGAGATTGTGTGTCACTGTCCCAAACACACAATACCCCAAACTAGAATTATGTTTTAGTGTGAATTCAGCTACTTCAGCATCCCTGCATGTTGTACATATGACCCTGACCCTAGACCTGACCCTAGACCTGGACCTGACCCTAGACCTGGCCCTAGACCTGGCCCTAGACCTGGCCCTAGACCTGGCTATAGACCTGACACTAGACCTGACACTAGACCTGACACTAGACCTGACACTGACCCTAGACCTGGCCCTGACACTGGCCCTAGACCTGGCCCTAGACCTGACACTAGACCTGACACGGACCCTAGACCTGGCCCTAGACCTGACCCTAGACCTGGCCCTAGACCTGACCCTAGACCTGACCCTAGACCTGGCCCTAGACCTGGCCCTAGACCTGACCCTAGACCTGACACTGACACTAGACCTGACCCTAGACCTGACCCTAGACCTGACCCTAGACCTGACCCTGGACCTGACCCTGGACCTGGCCCTAGACCTGGCCCTGACCCTAGACCTGGCCCTAGACCTGACACTGACCCTGGACCTGACACTAGACCTGACCCTGGACCTGACACTAGACCTGACCCTGGACCTGGCCCTAGACCTGGCCCTAGACCTGACACAGTATACATTCTCCTGTTGTTTTATGTCTCTCTTATTTCCTGTGTATTTTTTTCTCCCAGTTACACTATTTTGATACTGAATACTGCACTGTTGGGACGGACTTGCGAGCGAAGCATTTCACTGTACTTGTGCATGAGACGAACACAACTAGAAGCACACCATCATAAGAGGCCAGTCTGCAGGGGAGGAGTATTCACGAGGTCCCTTCATCTCCACGGTCACTGTGAATACACAGACAGGCAGTCACAGACAGGCAGTCAGACAGGCAGTCAGACAGGCAGTCAGAGACAGGCAGTCAGAGACAGGCAGTCAGAGACAAGTAGTCAGACACAGACAGGCAGGCAGACACAGACAGACACAGGCAGACAGAGACAGGCAGGCAGACACAGGCAGTCAGAGACAGGTAGCCAGAGACAGGCAGTCAGACAACGTTAATTTCTCATTGCTCTGCAGACAGTGGGGCACTTCAATGATGAAGCACTAAGTCAAAGGTCTATGTTCATATTAAACGGTAATACTGACTGATAAAGGCCAGGTTTCCCGGGACATCATTAGTCTCCTCCTCCTCTGCTCCAGGGCGCCCCCCGCTGGCATCTCCACGCTGCTGCGGCTGCACCTTCACTATAAACAGGTAGGGGCTGTCGAACCACGCCTTGGCCACCGCACCTATATCCTTCAGGGGGACACATGACAAGACGCTTCGAACACATCCCAAATAGCACTCTGTTCCCTATTTAGACAACGGTGAAAAAAAGTACCCAATTGTCATACTTGAGAAAAAGATACCTTAATATAGAATGACTCAAGTAAAAGTGAGTTACCATACGGACACGACTGGTACACAAATGGATGACGTCGAGTGTGGAGTAAAAGTATTTAGTTTTAAATATATTTAAGTATCAAAAGGAAATGTAATTGCTCAAATATACTTAAGTATCAAAAGTAAAAAAGTATAAATCATTTAAAATTCCTTATATTAGGCAAAGCAGATGGCACAATTTTCTTGTTTTGTTTAATATATGGATAGGAAGGGGCATGCTCCAACACTCAGACATGTGTTTAGTGAGTCGCCCAGATCTGAGGCTAGAAGGGATGACCAGGGATGTTCTCTGTTTAGTGAGTCGCCCAGATCTGAGGCTAGAAGGGATGACCAGGGATGTTCTCTGTTTAGTGAGTCGCCCAGATCTGAGGCTAGAAGGGATGACCAGGGATGTTCTCTGTTTAGTGAGTCGCCCAGATCTGAGGCTAGAAGGGATGACCAGGGATGTTCTCTGTTTAGTGAGTCGCCCAGATCTGAGGCTAGAAGGGATGACCAGGGATGTTCTCTGTTTAGTGAGTCCTCCAGATCAGAGGCTAGAAGGGATGACCAGGGATGTTCTCTGTTTAGTGAGTCCTCCAGATCAGAGGCTAGAAGGGATGACCAGGGATGTTCTCTGTTTAGTGAGTCCTCCAGATCAGAGGCTAGAAGGGATGACCAGGGATGTTCTCTGTTTAGTGAGTCCTCCAGATCAGAGGCTAGAAGGGATGACCAGGGATGTTCTCTGTTTAGTGAGTCGTCCAGATCAGAGGCTAGAAGGGAGGACCAGGGATGTTCTCTGTTTAGTGAGTCGTCCAGATCTGAGGCAGTAGGGACGACCAGGGATATTCTCTGTTTAGTGAGTCCTCCAGATCTGAGGCAGTAGGGAGGACCAGGGATATTCTCTGTTTAGTGAGTCGTCCAGATCTGAGGCAGTAGGGAGGACCAGGGATATTCTCTGTTTAGTGAGTCGTCCAGATCAGAGGCAGTAGGGAGGACCAGGGATGTTCTCTGTTTAGTGAGTCGCCCAGATCAGAGGCAGTAGGGAGGACCAGGGATGTTCTCTGTTTAGTGAGTCGCCCAGATCTGAGGCAGTAGGGATGACCAGGGATGTTCTCTGTTTAGTGAGTCGTCCAGATCAGAGGCAGTAGGGATGACCAGGGATGTTCTCTGTTTAGTGAGTCCTCCAGATCAGAGGCAGTAGGGACGACCAGGGATGTTCTCTGTTTAGTGAGTCCTCCAGATCAGAGGCTAGAAGGGAGGACCAGGGATGTTCTCTGTTTAGTGAGTCCTCCAGATCAGAGGCAGTAGGGACGACCAGGGATGTTCTCTGTTTAGTGAGTCGTCCAGATCAGAGGCAGTAGGGATGACCAGGGATGTTCTCTGTTTAGTGAGTCCTCCAGATCAGAGGTAGCAGGGATGACCAGGGATGTTCTCTGTTTAGTGAGTCCTCCAGATCAGAGGCAGTAGGGATGACCAGGGATGTTCTCTGTTTAGTGAGTCCTCCAGATCAGAGGTAGCAGGGATGACCAGGGATGTTCTCTGTTTAGTGAGTCCTCCAGATCAGAGGCAGTAGGGATGACCAGGGATGTTCTCTGTTTAGTGAGTCCTCCAGATCAGAGGCAGTAGGGATGACCAGGGATGTTCTCTGTTTAGTGAGTCGTCCAGATCAGAGGCAGTAGGGATGACCAGGGATGTTCTCTGTTTAGTGAGTCCTCCAGATCAGAGGCAGTAGGGATGACCAGGGATGTTCTCTGTTTAGTGAGTCCTCCAGATCAGAGGTAGCAGGGATGACCAGGGATGTTCTCTGTTTAGTGAGTCCTCCAGATCAGAGGCAGTAGGGATGACCAGGGATGTTCTCTGTTTAGTGAGTCCTCCAGATCAGAGGCAGTAGGGATGACCAGGGATGTTCTCTGTTTAGTGAGTCCTCCAGATCAGAGGCAGTAGGGATGACCAGGGATGTTCTCTGTTTAGTGAGTCCTCCAGATCAGAGGCAGTAGGGATGACCAGGGATGTTCTCTGTTTAGTGAGTCCTCCAGATCAGAGGCAGTAGGGAGTACCAGGGATGTTCTCTTGATAAGTGTGTGAATTAGACCATTTTCCTGTCCTAATAAGTACTTTTAAAGGTTTCAGGGGAAATGTATGGGGTAAAAAGTACATTATTTTCTTTAGGAATGTAGTGACGTAAAAGAATGTTGTCAAAAATATAAATTATAAAGTACAAATACCTCAAAAAACAACTTAAGTAAAAATACTTTAAAGTACTACATAAGTACTTTATACCACTGTACTTAGTACTTTTGACCAGGGTCCATATGCTGCCATTTCAGAAGCACACTTTCAATGCAAAACACATTTAGACACAGCCATGACTATGTACAGTGAAGATACACACAAAGCCAACAGGCATTTACTCCTGAGGTGCTGACCTGTTGCACCCTCGACAACTACTGTGATTATTATTATTTGACCCATGCTGGTCACCTATGAACATTTGAACATCTTGGCCATGTTCTGTTATAATCTGCACCCGGCACAGCCAGAAGAGGACTGGCCACCCCTCATAGCCTGGTTCCTCTCTAGGTTTCTTCCTAGGTTTTAGCCTTTCTAGGGAGTTTTTCATAGCCACCGTGCTTCTACACCTGCATTACTAGCTGTTTGGGGTTTTAGGCTGGGTTTCTGTACAGCACTTTGAGATATCAGCTGATGTAAAAAGGGCTTTATAAATACATTTGATTTGATTTACAGAAATCTTATAAAAAAAAAAAAAACACACTATAAAACAGAGTTCTGATTGGCTTACCGGCTTTTCCAGCCACCCCTGCGGAGCGCTCTGATTGGAAGGCCTGCCTTCCTCGCTCTAAACAACAGCAGAGTGACAGTGAGTCGACAGATGTGTTATTCATTTGATTTTCAATCACTTTTTTTGACAGCACCTCTTTATTTGAACAAAACATTCTCTAAATTATTTGCCCACGGTAGAAGTAAAAATAAAAAGCAGAAAATACTTTATTTACGTAAGTATTCAGACCCTTTACTATGATACTCAAAATTGAGACTAGAGGTACATCCTGTTTCCATTGATCATCCCTTGAGATGTTTCTACAACTTGATTGGAGTTCACCTGTGGTAAATTCAATTGATTGGACATGATTTGAAAAGGCACACACCTGTCTATATAAGGTCCCACAGTTGACAGTGCATGTCAGAGCAAAAACCAAGCCACGAGGTCGAAGGAATTGTCCGTGGAGCTCCGAGGCGGGATTGTGTCGAGGCACAGATCTGGGGAAGGGTACCAAAACATTTCTGCAGCATTGAAGGTCACCAAGAACACAGTGGCCTCCATCATTCTTAAATGGAAGAAGTTTGGAACCACCAAGACTCTTCCTAGAGCTGGCCGCCCAGCCAAACTGAGCAATCGGGAGAAGGGCCTTGGTCAGGGAGGTGACCAAGAACCTGATGGTCACTGACAGAGTTCCTCTGTGGAGATGGGAGAATCTTCCAGAAGGACAACCATCTCTGCAGCACTCCACCAATCAGGCCTTTATGGTAGATTGGCCAGACAGAAGCCACTCCTCAGTAAAAGGCACATGACAGCCCGCTTGGAGTTTGCCAAAAGGCACCTAAAGACTCTCAGACCATGAGATTAAAAGATTTAAAGACTTCATTGTTAAAGACTTCATTGTAGCAGATAGAGGAACGGAGGTACCAAGATGTAACTATTTGGCCTGAATGCAAAGCGTCACGTCTGGAGGAAACCTGGCACCATCCCTATGGTGAAGCATGGTGGTGGCAGCTTCATGCTGTGGGGATGTTTTTCAGAGGCAGGGACTGGGAGACTAGTCAGGATTGAGGGAAAGATGAACAGAACAAAGTACAGAGAGATCCTTGATGAAAACCTGTTCCAGAGCCCTCAGGATCTCAGACTGGGGCGAAGGTTCACCTTCCAACAGGACAACGACCCTAAGCACACAGCCAAGACAACGCAGGAATGGCTTCGGGACAAGTCTCTGAATGAGTGGCCCATCCAGAGCCCGGACTTGAACCCGATCGAACATCTCTGGAGAAACCTGAAAATAGCTGTGCAGCGACGCTCCCCATCCAACCTGACAGAGCTTGAGAGGATCTGCAGAGAAGAATGGGAGAAACTCCCCAAATACAGGTGTGCCAAGCTTGTAGCGTCATATCCAAGAAGACTCGAGGCTGTAATCGCTGCCAAAGGGGCTTCAACAAAGTCCTGAGTGAAGGGTCTGAATACTGTTGTCATTATGGGGCATCATGTGTTATTTTAGAATAAGGCTGTAACATAACAACACTTTTCTTTTTTAAATCAAGGTGTCTGAATACACAGTAGAATACCTGTGGGCTGATGAGGGGCTGATAGGTGCTGAAGTCTGTGTAATACACCTGGAAGGAGGAATGGAGGAGGGAGGAATGGAGAGGGGGAGGAGGGGAGAGGGGGAGGAGGGGAGGAATGGAGAGGGGGAGGAATGGAGAGGGGGAGGAGGGGAGGAATGGAGAGGGGGAGGAGGGGAGGAATGGAGAGGGGGAGGAGGGGAGGAATGGAGAGGGGGAGGAGGGGAGGAATGGAGAGGGGGAGGAATGGAGAGGGGAGGAATGGAGAGGGTGAGGAATGGAGAGGGGAGGAATGGAGGCGGGAGGAATGGAGAGGGTGAGGAATGGAGGGGGGAGGAATGGAGAGGGGGAGGAATGGAGAGGGGGAGGAGGGGAGAGGGGGAGGAGGGGAGGAATGGAGAGGGTGAGGAATGGAGAGGGGAGGAATGGAGGGGGGAGGAATGGAGAGGGTGAGGAATGGAGAGGGGAGGAATAGAGGGGGGAGGAATGGAGGGGGGAGGAATGGAGAGGGGGAGGAGGGGAGGAATGGAGAGGGTGAGGAATGGAGAGGGGAGGAATGGAGGGGGGAGGAATGGAGAGGGGAGGAATGGAGGGGGGAGGAATGGAGAGGGGGAGGAGGGGAGGAATGGAGGGGGGAGGAATGGAGAGGGGAGGAATGGAGGGGGGAGGAATGGAGAGGGGGAGGAGGGGAGGAATGGAGAGGGGTAGGAGGGGAGGAATGGAGAGGGGGAGGAATGGAGAGGGGAGGAATGGAGAGGGGAGGAATGGAGAGGGGAGGAATGGAGAGGGGGAGGAATGGAGAGGGGGAGAGGGGGAGGAATGGAGAGGGGGAGGAATGGAGAGGGGGAGGAGGGGAGGAATGGAGAGGGGGAGGAATGGAGAGGGGGAGGAATGGAGGGGGGAGGAATGGAGAGGGTGAGGAATGGAGAGGGGAGGAATGGAGAGGGGAGGAATGGAGAGGGTGAGGAATGGAGAGGGGGAGGAATGGAGAGGGGGAGGAATGGAGAGGGGAGGAATGGAAAGGGGAGGAATGGAGAGGGGAGGAATGGAGAGGGGGAGGAATGGAGAGGGGGAGAGGGGGAGGAATGGAGAGGGGGAGGAATGGAGAGGGGGAGAGGGGGAGGAATGGAGAGGGGGAGGAGGGGAGGAATGGAGAGGGGGAGGAATGGAGAGGGGGAGGAGGGGAGGAATGGAGAGGGGGAGGAATGGAGAGGGGGAGGAATGGAGAGGGTGAGGAATGGAGAGGGGAGGAATGGAGAGGGGAGGAATGGAGAGGGGAGGAATGGAGAGGGGGAGGAATGGAGAGGGGGAGGAATGGAGAGGGGAGGAATGGAGGGGGGAGGATGGAGAGGGTGAGGAATGGAGAGGGGAGGAATGGAGAGGGGGAGGAATGGAGAGGGGAGGAATGGAGGGGGGAGGAATGGAGAGGGTGAGGAATGGAGAGGGGAGGAATGGAGAGGGGGAGGAATGGAGAGGGGGAGAGGGGGAGGAATGGAGAGGGGGAGGAGGGGAGGAATGGAGAGGGGGAGGAATGGAGAGGGGGAGGAGGGGAGGAATGGAGAGGGGGAGGAATGGAGAGGGGGAGGAGGGGAGGAATGGAGAGGGGGAGGAATGGAGAGGGGGAGGAATGGAGGGGGAGGAATGGAGAGGGTGAGGAATGGAGAGGGGAGGAATGGAGAGGGTGAGGAATGGAGAGGGGGAGGAATGGAGAGGGGGAGGAATGGAGAGGGGGAGGAATGGAGAGGGGAGGAATGGAGGGGGGAGGAATGGAGAGGGTGAGGAATGGAGAGGGGAGGAATGGAGAGGGTGAGGAATGGAGAGGGGGAGGAATGGAGAGGGGAGGAATGGAGAGGGGAGGAATGGAGGGGGGAGGAATGGAGAGGGGAGGAATGGAGAGGGGAGGAATGGAGAGGGGGAGGAATGGAGAGGGGGAGGAATGGAGAGGGGGAGGAATGGAGAGGGGGAGGAATGGAGGGGGGAGGAATGGAGAAGGGAGGAATGGAGAGGGGAGGAATGGAGAGGGGAGGAATGGAGGGGGAGAATGGAGAGGAATGGAGAGGGGGAGGAATGAAGGGGGGAGGAATGGAGAGGGTGAGGAATGGAGAGGGGATGAATAGAGGAGGGGATGAAGGGGGGAGGAATGGAGAGGGTGAGGAATGGAGAGGGGGAGAAATGGAGAGGGGAGGAATGGAGAGGGGGAGGAATGGAGAGGGGGAGGAATGGAGAGGGGGAGGAAAGGAGAGGGGAGGAATGGAGAGGGGGAGGAATGGAGAGGGGAGGAATGGAGAGGGGAGGAATGGAGAGGGGGAGAAATGGAGAGGGGGAGGAATGGAGAGGGGGAGGAATGGAGAGGGGGAGGAATGGAGAGGGGGAGGAAAGGAGAGGGGAGAAATGGAGAGGGGAGGGGACAGAGATATAATACATCAACCAAGAATTATAAGTCAGTTGTTGGCACCCCCCCCCCCCCCCACCCCCCCCCCCCCCCCCCCCCCCCCCCCCCCCCCCCCCCCCCCCAACAACAACAACAACAGAAGAGACGACCAACCTTGGGTAGAAAAAGAGCTGAGCAGTTGTCAAAGTACATGTATCCCTGGCTGTAGAAGCCATTCCAGTCCTCCTTCAGCATGTGATCCAGACCAAACATAGTGAGTGCCTTGTTGTCCTACAGGAAGTAGAAACAACTCACTGAATGGGCACAACAACAAACAAACAAACAAACAAACAAAGGACAAAACAGGGGGGCATGTCTCTTCTAATGTAGAAATAATGGTGTCTAATAAATGACAAGCAACACAATATGTTGTGGTCCTGCTGGTACAACATTAATGTGATGGCATCGTTCTGATACGTAGTACTGTTTCTCTGTGTGCTATTTGTGGTTCGTGTGCAGGGTTAGGATGAGTCTGCCTGTCAGAATATGGGCAGCAGAGAAGAAGAAGAAGAAGAAGGGGGGAAAAGGGGATTGTACTCACTGGAGTATTAAAGACTTCATTGTAGCAGACAGAGGAACGGAGGTACCAACTGATGTTGAAGGCCAGGTTGGAATCACATAAAGCCAAGTCCCCCTGGACTGGAGGAGGAGAGGAGAGTCAATGGCAGAAACACGGGGGAGGGGAGGGGAGGGGAGGGGATACAATGCACTGCTACTTGTACTACATTCTTATGAAGGTTATATGAAGTGTAATAACTTGTAACGATGGGGAAAGTGTAACGATGGGGAAAGTGTAACGGTGGGGAAAGTGTAACGGTGGGGAAAGTGTAACGATGGGGAAAGTGTAAGGGCCGTACCAAGTGTTTTGTAGTGAAATGAAGGATACTGGGAGAAGCACAGCCATGTGGTCACTATGTTCCCTATACCTTATAGTGCACTATTTTTGACGAGGGAGCAGATAAGGAACAGGGTGACATTTCAAACGAAGCCCATAAGTAAGTTGCACGACAGGAGTAACAGGAAAACCCTGTTTAACTACAGCCGTCAAAATCAATATTTCTGGTCTGTATGCAAATGATCTTTTGTTGTTGTCGTCTTCCAAGGTGTATACTTACATCTCATAAAGATGGTTGTGTTGGCGTACAATGTCTTCCTGAAGACGGCATTTTGTGACTAAGGAAACGAATAGATCAAGTTACCGTGGCAGCAAGCACCTTGGACAACCTCTTATCAATCATGTGACAGTAAGAGAAGGTTTTATGTAAATAGTTGTCATGGTTGTGAAATACTACATCAAGACAACGAGCTCGTTGGAACGTTATCAAGCCTTAGTCTTGCTAGCAGTATTATCTCAACTTAAGAAATACGGAAACTAGCTTTACGCAATATTATATTCACTACCAGACCTTAGATGAGTGATCATGAGTTGGAGCAGACGAGCAGGTACACATTATAGTATATATATATAAATATAATATATATATATATATATTACAGTATTGTTAGGTTATTGAGGACACAGCTGAGTCTTCTCGGCTCAAGGAGTAGCGTTAGTAACAAATAATCTGTGGTAGCTAGCTAGTAGCTTATCTTCCCAGATCGTGTGATGTAATATTGACCGTGAAAACAATCAGACCGGTGTAACGTTAGTACACACACAGGTGTCTGATCGTCGAACACCTTCAGATTACATCTGTCAACCCGGGATTCATTTACTTCCCTGGGCTTGACTGTTGTACTTCAAAAAGCCTGCTGGCTAGGCTAGGCTAGGCTAGGCTAGGCTATCTGAGGTTCCTTAGCTACCTACCTGCTGCAGCTGATATTGAAATACGGTCATGTTACAACACGATAACAACACACACAGGACAGTCACGGCGCATGTACTCACTGAGTTGATGTCGACATTCCACAAGGACACTTCTGCCCCGATCCCTGGACGCAAAATTGAAATAAAAAACAACGAACATGACAAAAACACCGTGACATCTGTCATTTTAATTTGTGTACGAAGCAGTTCCGCAGTCAGTTCCGGCCCGGGCTCTGTTTGGTGAAGGAGAGGCTGTACGGACACGCCTGGTACCCTGGTGGATGACGTCGCGCTATTCAGAGTCGAGACGAACGGATACGATATCATAAACGATAAAGAAAACCAATTTGACCTCTTAATACTAATTGTGTTCATGGGAAAAAAATCTAATCAATAAATAATTAAAAAATATAATTAAAACGAATAGAAAAATAATACAAAATAATAAACTAATAAAAAAACACTTTTCCTTGTTTTCTATAAGGAGTTCGAGCAGTACAGTAAAGACCATTCTACAGTCTTCCAATCAAAAAGCTGTTAAAACAATCAATACATCTTTGTCTTTTAAGGTCTTTGTATAAGCTGTCATTTGTTGTACCCCCCCTAGCATATGTTGTCCTTGTCTGTTTCATACTGACGTTTTCTGCAATAATAATAATAATAAAATAATAATACAAATGAAATACAGTCGGTTGAGTCAGTCGTCCTGATAAACCCTTTCCCAGCTAATCTATGATAGCAACAACAGCATTACTGGCGAATTATTATCGAAATGGCAAAGGGAACGATCGTGAGGTAAAATAAATGTTCGCTTTATAATGTGCAAAATGACTTGGAATGGCATTTTGACATTTGCGACAGCTGACAGTATCCTCTTGCACAGGTTTCAGTTTGAAAGGTCAACACTGATAGAGCTTTGGGCATGTGTAGAATGGTGCATTGTCACAGCATTGATATCACTGGTAGATATGCGTAGAATGGTGCATTGCCATTATCTGCTAATACATATGTCATAAGTGTTTCCAACAGGTTTAGAGATAGACCTCTTGTTCTCCAGATCTATAGTGTTTTTTGTGTTGATTTATATCCAAGGCAACGTAATCCAAATCTGGCGATATATTTTACATGTAGTTTAGTTAACAGGAGGATGTTGCACTTTGTGTTGATAGTATAGTGAGCAGAGTACAGGAAGTAAAACGTTTCAGTAAAGTGGTTGTAATGGCTTCAACACTGAGTAATTGCACTCAATCTGCTCGATTATACAAGAGCAATTTGTTAAGTTGCCTTGCTCAAGGGCACATTGACAGAGCCTTGTCCGCTTGGGGATTCGAACCAGCAACCGTTCAGTTTATTGGCCCAACGTTCTAACCACTAGACTACCTGTCGCCCGTCTGTAAACAAGGCTTTTGGATCTCAATCCTAAACCTGATGGGCCCCTAATCGTTTGTGCTGCTCAGTTATTGAAGGTGCATTACTGCCATCTGCTGGATTATAAAAATACTGCTACTGTAATTCATTTCAATACCACGCTTACTTGTTGATCACAACCATCAAAGCAACATTCGCAATGCAAATGAAGGGCATTTCATTCATTTGGACATTTGCTCAGTACTTGAAGGATGTCATTTCCAATGCTATCGAGTTGCCAACATCGCCGTGAAGGCGAGTGTTATCTCCTCTGTATCTATCTGCGGATCCAGAGGCATCAGGCAGTAGGTCCTCTGTTATCCTGGTCAATGTAATTGTGGTAGAAAATTCCCATGACATTCTGATTCAAAATCTAGCTTTATTGTGGCCATGGAACCTTTGGGCCAGCATAGCGCCCGGCAAAATTAGAATGACAAAACACCATACGAGAGCTTTTATACCTAAGCCCTACTTTCTGCGTTGGACACTTTTGTAATTACTATATCCGATGGGAGCAGCCAGAACATTTTGGATACTGAAAATAGATCTGAAAATATAACTGAGTTTCCAGGCTAGGGAAAAGAGCGAGATCTACTACAAACAACACCAGACATATCACACATTGTTGAAATCAGGACAGGGATTGGTATCTTACTGAGCCAAAACCAACTGGGCAATGGGCTTTATGCTTCAAGTTACCCTTTGAAATGTCGAACTCCATACAAATGTCAGCTTTCAGTTTTTTAGAAAAGCACACTTGAAGTAAATGTAAACATTAAATTAAACCGATTTAAAGAGCAGTTGAACAAGAGTTCATTTAGGATGAGGGGGATAAAGCCGATATCTGGCAGCGGTGGATTGGTGCCAACAGCAAAGGAACTTCCCCTAATGTTTGAGAGAGAGAGAGAGAGAGAGAGAGAGAGAGAGAGAGAGAGAGAGAGAGAGAGAGAGAGAGAGAGAGAGAGAGAGAGAGAGAGAGAGAGATAGAGACAGATAGAGACAGAGAGAGACAGATAGAGACAGAGAGAGACAGAGAGAGACAGAGAGAGACAGGGAGAGACAGAGAGAGACAGAGAGAGACAGAGAGAGAGAGAGAGAGAGAGAGAGAGAGAGAGAGAGAGAGAGAGAGAGACAGAGACTGGACTGGCTGAATGGTCTGGATAGGGCTGAGTGACTGGACTGGGTGAATGGTCTGGATAGGGCTGAGTGACTGGACTGGGTGAATGGTCTGGATAGGGCTGAGTGACTGGACTGGGTGAATGGTCTGGATAGGGCTGAGTGACTGGACTGGGTGAATGGTCTGGATAGGGCTGAGTGACTGGACTGGGTGAATGGTCTGGATAGGGCTGAGTGACTGGACTGGGTGAATGGTCTGGATAGGGCTGAGTGACTGGACCGGGTGAATGGTCTGGATAGGGCTGAGTGACTGGACCGAGTGACTGGACCGGGTGAATGGTCTGGATAGGGCTGAGTGACTGGACTGGCTGAATGGTCTGGATAGGGCTGAGTGACTGGACTGGGTGAATGGTCTGGATAGGGCTGAGTGACTGAACTGGGTGAATGGTCTGGATAGGGCTGAGTGACTGGACTGGGTGAATGGTCTGGATAGGGCTGAGTGACTGGACTGGGTGAATAGTCTAGATAGGGCTGAGTGACTGGACTGGGTGAATGGTCTGGATAGGGCTGAGTGACTGGACTGGGTGAATGGTCTGGATAGGGCTGAGTGACTGGACTGGGTGAATGGTCTGGATAGGGCTGAGTGACTGGACTGGGTGAATGGTCTGGATAGGGCTGAGTGACTGGACTGGGTGAATAGTCTAGATAGGGCTGAGTGACTGGACTGGCTGAATGGTCTGGATAGGGCTGAGTGACTGGACTGGGTGAATAGTCTAGATAGGGCTGAGTGACTGGACTGGCTGAATGGTCTGGATAGGGCTGAGTGACTGGACTGGCTGAATGGTCTGGATAGGCCTTTCTAAGCAATGTAGTAAACTATAGCCTAATCATAGGCCTATTTAGGAAGTACATTTCTTTGGAAAGATAACAGCCCCTGCTTCTCCGCCCATGCATTGGCTATAGCCTACTCTATTTAATAGAGACCACACGAGCACCTGGTCGTACGGCTACTGAACTGCAAGCAGCAAGAATGATGACAGCAACACTTGCTACGTTCTGCTCAGGCCTATATGATATAACCTACCTTTTAGGAGGACGATATGCACAGGCCTATAGGATATAACCTACCTTTTAGGAGGACGATATGCACAGGCCTATAGGATATAACCTACCTTTTAGGAGGACGATATGCTCAGATCTATAGGATATAACCTACCTTTTAGGAGGACGATATGCTCAGATCTATAGGATAAAACCTACCTTTTAGGAGGACGATATGCTCAGGCCTATAGGATATAACCTACCTTCTAGGAGGACGATATGCTCAGGCCTATAGGATATAACCTACCTTTTAGGAGGACGATATGCCGGCAGAGTCAAATAACACTTATTGTAAATGAAAAGGCGCAACGCTCGCTCACCATAGTAACCTTACCTATGGTCACCATGGTAACCTAACCTATGGTCACCATAGCAGCGTAACCTATGGTCACCATAGTAGCCTAACCTATCACCACCATGGCAACCTAATCCATGGTCACCATAGCAGCCTAACCTATGGTCAACATAGTAGCCTAACCTATGACCACCATGGTAACCTAAACTATGATCACCATAGTAACCTAAACTATGATCACCATAGTAACCTAACCTATGGTCACCATAGCAGCCTAACCTATGACCACCATGGTAGCCTAACCTATCACCACCATGGCAACCTAATCTATGGTCACCGTAGTAACCTAACCTGAGGTCACCGTGGTAACCTAACCTATGGTCACCGTAGTAACCTAACCTGAGGTCACCGTGGTAACCTAACCTATGGTCACCGTGGTAACCTAACCTATGGTCACCGTGGTAACCTAACCTATGTTCACAGTGGTAACCTAACCTATGGTCACCGTGGTAGCCTAACCTATGGTCACCGTGGTAACCTAACCTATGGTCACCGTGGTAACCTAACCTATGGTCACCGTGGTAGCCTAACCTATGGTCACCGTGGTATCCTAACATTTGGTCGTCATGGTTGCGTAACCTATGGTCACCATGGTAGCCTATTCTATGTGCGCGTTGGTTGAGTGCCCTCCACATCTTTCCATTATCAATATTTATTTACAGACAGTGTAGTAAACTACAGTCTAATCATATTGAAGTTAAATTCATATTCAAGTTAACTGCCACGTGATTCTCTGCCCATGTAGGCAGGAGCTCTGTTAAGGGTGTGTACTGGAGGTGAAGTCAGGTGCAGGAGAGCAGAGTGTAGTGAACAGGTGCACTTTTTATTCCGGTCCAACAAAAGCACAAAAGTACATAAACTTGCCCAAACACGGAACATAGACAAAAAGTATGGCGCGTAACATTACCCACATAACATAAATACAATTTCACACAAAGACATGGAGGGGAACAGAGGAATAAATCCATGCAGTGTGATTAGGGAATGAAACCCAGGTGTGTATGGAACAAGACAAAACAAATGGAAATATGAAAAATGGAGAGGCGATGGCTAGAAAGCCGGTGATGTCGATCGCCGAACGCCGCCCGAACAAGGAGAGGAGCCGACTTCGGCGGAAGTTGTGACAGTACCCCCTCCCTTGACAGGCGGCTCCAGCGGCGCGCCGACACCGGCCTCGGGGACGACCCAGAGGGCGAGGCGCAGGGCGATCCGGCCGGCGACGGTGAAACTCCCGCAGCAGTTCAGGGTCCAAAACATCCGCAACCGGGACCCAGCACCTCTCCTCCGGACCGTACCCCTCCCACTCCACGAGGTACTGAAGGCCCCCCGCCCGACGCCTTGAATCCAGGATGGAACGAACGGAGTAGGCCGGGACCCCCTCGATGGATGAAAAAAAAATCCTCATCAATCTATACACAATACCCCACAATGACAAAGCTAAAACAGGTTTTTCGATTTTTTTTTTTTTTTTAAAACAGAAATACCTCATTACAAAAGTATTCAGACCATTTGCTATGAGACTTGAAATTGAGCTCAGGAGCATCCTGTTTCCATTGATCATCCTTGAGACATTTCTAGAACTTGATTGGAGTCCACCTGTGGTAAATTCAATTGATTGGATATATAGACACCTGTACCCCTGACGGCATTGCACGTACCCCAGTTTATGAATACCTGCTCTTGAAAAGACGCTAGTAGCGCTCTCGAAAAGACACTAGTAATGCTTGAATTGGTCTGCCAGTATTATTGTTCTCAGACCATGTTACAATTCTATTTGAAAACGGCAGCTTCCATGGCACCACAGCAAAGTCGATACAGCAGTGAAATTTCAAAACTTTAAAACCATGACCAGAGAGAGATCGATGTCAATGGTATTGATTGTAGTGAAAGGCCAGTTTTAGTCACAGGCCATGCTGAAGACCGTTGTTGAGGATGTGCAACCTGGTCTCAGAGCATTTCGTATTATTCTTTATGTAAATCCGAGGTACTCAATTTAGTATGATATGTTAAGTTTCGTATGGTATATATTAATTTTCATATGATATGTTACTACGAATTACAATTCGTATTAAATGTTACAAATCTGCAACATTTACAATACGTTACAATTTTGCAAAAACGTATGAAATGTTATGAATTCTAGCTAGGTGGCTAACATTAGCTAGCTCGCTAACGTTGGCAAGGCTAGGAGTTAGAGTTAAAGGTTAAGGTTACGGTTAGGAGTTTGATTCAAGGGTTAGCTAAAAGTAGTAAATTGTTGAAAAGTTGCTAATTAGCTAAAGTTGTCTGTGATGAGATTCAAACTTGTAACCTTTGGGTTGATAGATGTTCTCGTTATACATCCACCCCGACCAACCACTCTACTTTCGTTTTTTGCCTTAAGTAACCATCTGTCTAATGTAACCATACCAAACGTAACATATCATACCAATTCGAATGGCCCGGATTTACTTTATTATGTTACGTCTAGTCTATGAGACCAGGCTGTGAATGCTGACCTGTCCCTTTGATCTTTAAGGTCAGGGGTCATTGAAGAACAGGAGGTGGATGTGGTCAGCTGTTTTTTGTCATGGGAGGTCAGGGTTAGGGTACTGATACCCTGTTATTACCCCATCTATCGCTGCCTATGTTAAACGGACAAAGTCATAGCAACGTCATCCACAATATACTATTTAATGAACACTGTTATAGACTGGTGGGACATCCAGTGTGGTGATGAGTGAGAATTACTGTTGTGTTCAGTTTTGACCGTGTCAGAACCTTATAGTCCCATCACATCTGAGATTTTGGTCAAAAAATGAGTTGTTCAAATGGAGTTGCTTTTTTACGTGGTTCTTTACATGTGAGATTTAGTTATTTTTTTAAGTGTATTTATGATCAAATAAATAAATGCGCCAACATCTTTTAACTTGGTGCTATAAGGCTCTATCTGCAATCTAATCAGACAATGCCGGGTTGTCAATCTGTCACGTTGCTATGAAGAGATCGGGAGACAGGCGCAGGAATGCGTAATAAGGGTTTTATATTCAGCCCAAATTACGGCGTGCCGCGTAAAGGCACGGGGGACGAAGACCGAACAAACACGTAACAAAAACACAGGGTTGAAACCCAAAACAAAAGAGCGAGGAGTACCTCGAATAAATAACACACGATGATTAACACTCACGGGACGAAACCTGTAATCATCTATGGAATCCAGAAATGGCACGAAAGCCCAAAACACACAGCACAGGTACTCGCACGCACCAACGGACAGGGTAACAATTATCAAACGCACCAAAGGTGAACCAAGTTGTACACTTATACAATTACCAATCACTGGGAATAGGGGCCAGGTGTGCGGAATGAAAGTTCCGGAGGAATCCGTGACACAATCAAAAATAACTGTAAGGTCATGAAAAGAGGAAGACATCACAAAACAATTCTGACATCTGGGACTTGAAAAATATTCATTATCTCAAAATTATATATTGTTCAGACAGAACCTTATAAGTCCCAAGTCCTTCATATCATTAGGTCCTGGTCCTCTTTTTCTAGGACTTTAATATTTTTTCACCGTTTTTTTTCTTCAGAAAAATGTCCATAATGTAAGTTCTTTATGGTTTAAAAACAAATAAATACAGGTGTATTAGAGAATGTTTAAGGCCCTTAGGAGAGGCACGGCTGTTTGTCTTGCTCTATATCAATACGAAAAACCTCCATGAAAGAGTATTTTACTAAAATAAAATAAAAATCGCTTTAACAACTGTGTGATGAACGTAAATTAATATATTTGATGATGTGATTAGAAAGGAAGCGTATTTCTCTTTATTTAAAACCTGTTATGGACAGGGGGCAGTGTTTCCACTTTGAACGAATTGCGTACCCAAACGGAATTTTCTCCAACTCTGCCCCAGAAGGTAATACATGCATATTATTATTACTATTGTATAGAAAACACTCTGAAGCTTCTAAAACTGTTTGAGTTATGTCTGTAAGTAGAACAGAACTCATTTGGCAGACAAAAACCTGAGAAGACTTCCAAACAGGAAGTGAGAACTCGATTTTCAAAACAGTGCCAAATGATACCCCATATAGTTATGGATAAGCAAACACTTCCTAGGGCTTCCACTAGATGTCACCGTCTTTAGATTTTGGTTATATGATTCTACTATAAAGGAGGGGCTCATAGGAGCTATTTTACTGAGTGGTCTGCAGAAAGCCTCGGTCTCATTTTGCGAGCGAGAGAGAGTGCTCTCGTTCCAATGCTCTTTCTTCAGACAATGAAATTCTCCGGTTGGATCCTTATTGATGATTAATGTTAAACACATCCTAAATATGGATTGCATACATCATTTGACCTGTTTCTACGACCTGTAACGGAACTTTTTGAGTTTTTGTCTGGAGGGATTGCTCGTGTGTCATGAAAATGAATTCGTGGGCTGAACATGCTGACAACAAGTGGCTAAATGATGGGCTTTATGGAACTTTTCAGTCATTTATTGTCGAACTGGGAATCCTGGGAGTGCCTTCTGATGAAGTTATTCGAAGGTAAGTGCATATTTATAGTGTTTTTGTAGCTTCTGTTGACGCCAAAATGGCGACTATTTCTTTGACTGGATTGTGCTCCGAGCGCCGTTCTCAGATTATTCTTTTTCCGTAAAGTTTATTTTGAAATCTGACACAGCGGTTACATAGAGGATAAGTTTATCTTTAATTTTGTGAAAAACACTTGCATCTTTTATCAATGTTTATTATGAGTATTTCTGCAAAATCACCGATGTTTTGGAATCAAAACATTACTGCACGTAACGCGCCAATGTAAACTGAGATTTTTTATATATATATATATGCACATTATCGAACAAAACATAAATGTATTGTGTAACATGATGTCATATGACTCATCTGATAAAGATGTTCAAAGGTCAGTGATTAATGTTATCTCTATTTGTGGGTTTTGTGAAAGCTATATTTGCTGTGAAAAAAATTCTGTGCTTTTTTGGATTTGGTGGTGAGCTAACATAAATATATGTTGTGTTTTCGCTGTAAAACATTTTAAAAATCGGACACGTTGGCTGGATTCACAAGATGTTTATCTTTCATTTGCTGTATTGGACTTGTTAATGTGTGAAAGTTAAATATTTCCCCCCCAAAAAATTGAATTTCACGCGCTGCCTTTTCAGCGGAATATTGTGGGTGTTCCGCTAGCGGAACCCCTGGGCGAGAAAGGTTAAATCATTAAATGTCTGTACTTTTCTATCGAAATCATTGTTTGCATTCGGTTCCAGGTTGAACCTTATGGCTGAACACAGATTGACATTTCAGAGCCGTATGTCACGCTCGTCATAATGATTGGACCAAGATGCAGCGTGGTATGTTTCCATCCCTTTTATTAGGAAGAGAAAAACTCAAAGAACAAAAACTATAAAGCGCACAAGCGAAACGTGAAGCTGATCTAATGCTCACTGGCAACTATACCTAGACAAGATCCCACAAAGCACAATGGGGAAAATGGCTACCTAAATATGATCCCCAATCAGAGACAACGATAAACAGCTGCCTCTGAATGGGGAAATGGCTACCTAAATATGATCCCCAATCAGAGACAACGATAAACAGCTGCCTCTGATTGGGAACCATACCAGGCCAACATAGATATAAAATTCACCTAGATAACCCACCATTTATCACACCCCGACCATACCAACATAGAGAATAAACAGCTCTCTATGGTCAGGGCGTGACACCATAAGGTTCTATCTATCTGTGATTGCACCTGTTTGGATTTGTGTTTATTGCACTATAACCCAATGCTATATCACATGTGATATAATATTAGCAACTGTTAGCCTGGGCGCCTGGGTGTCTGTGTGTGTGTGTGCTGGAAGTAACAGTTAGCCCCAGATAAGTGTGCTGGGAAGCTGTGGTTAGCCTTGAGCGAGAACAGTGTGCTTTGTATGCAGGTGCAAATAACTCAGACAATGTTGCAGAGCTGTCTGACCTCAGCCTCTGCGGTGAGGGAGCGTAATCTACACAGCAACAGCGCCGGGACACCAAAGAGCGCAAAGAGGCTGGGACTAGCCTGAGCGCCGGCGATAGGCTGAGCAAAGTTTAAACCACGCTCAGCCTCTACTGTGATAGGCCAACAGACGGGTTGGAACTACGTCTGTCACAGTATAAGAACAGCTGTTTACTTGCATCCTGCCAGTTCCCTGTTCTACCCTGCGGGGTGGTACAGTGAACCCGTATATACGAAAATTGCATTTACCGTTTATCGCTTGAGTTTAATAAAAAAATACTTAAAGTATATTCGGTGACTCTGAATCACATTTTGTCCTGATACCAGATTTGAATTGACGCAAATCCCTTCACCCTACTAATAAAACTAATTTACAAAATGTCTCAGGATTTTGATAGTCTGTTACATTAGGTACCTTTTTAAGGTGACGTTCTTTGATGTGTTATGAAAGAAGAATTCACTACAATTTTTCTTTCCTGAAATCTGGGATGTGAAAACCATTTTTGATGCTCAATATCTCAGAACTCTGCTTTGCACATGTAGAGCCTAAGGTGTATATCATTAGATGTGTCCCCTTTGATTAAAACGTACCTGACTGATTAAAGAGGTGTTGGAGTTCCCCTCACAGCACCTGCTAGTTTACCTCAGAGAGAGAGAGAGCTCGGCCTGCTAGTTTACCTCAGAGAGAGAGAGCTCGGCCTGCTAGTTTACCTCAGAGAGAGAGAGAGCTCGGCCTGCTAGTTTACCTCAGAGAGAGAGAGAGCTCGGCCTGCTAGTTTACCTCAGAGAGAGAGAGAGCTCGGCCTGCTAGTTTACCTCAGAGAGAGAGAGAGCTCGGCCTGCTAGTTTACCTCAGAGAGAGAGAGAGCTCGGCCTGCTAGTTTACCTCAGAGAGAGAGAGAGAGCTCGGCCTGCTAGTTTACCTCAGAGAGAGAGAGAGCTCGGCCTGCTAGTTTACCTCAGAGAGAGAGAGCTCGGCCTGCTAGTTTACCTCAGAGAGAGAGAGCTCGGCCTGCTAGTTTACCTCAGAGAGAGAGAGCTCGGCCTGCTAGTTTACCTCAGAGAGAGAGAGAGCTCGGCCTGCTAGTTTACCTCAGAGAGAGAGAGCTCGGCCTGCTAGTTTACCTCAGAGAGAGAGAGAGCTCGGCCTGCTAGTTTACCTCAGAGAGAGAGAGAGCTCGGCCTGCTAGTTTACCTCAGAGAGAGAGAGAGCTCGGCCTGCTAGTTTACCTCAGAGAGAGAGAGAGCTCGGCCTGCTAGTTTACCTCAGAGAGAGAGAGAGCTCGGCCTGCTAGTTTACCTCAGAGAGAGAGAGCTCGGCCTGCTAGTTTACCTCAGAGAGAGAGAGCTCGGCCTGCTAGTTTACCTCAGAGAGAGAGAGCTCGGCCTGCTAGTTTACCTCAGAGAGAGAGAGAGCTCGGCCTGCTAATTTACCTCAGAGAGAGAGAGCTCGGCCTGCTAGTTTACCTCAGAGAGAGAGAGAGCTCGGCCTGCTAGTTTACCTCAGAGAGAGAGAGAGCTCGGCCTGCTAGTTTACCTCAGAGAGAGAGAGAGCTCGGCCTGCTAGTTTACCTCAGAGAGAGAGAGAGCTCGGCCTGCTAGTTTACCTCAGAGAGAGAGAGAGAGCTCGGCCTGTTAGTTTACCTCAGAGAGAGAGAGCTCGGCCTGCTAGTTTACCTCAGAGAGAGAGAGAGCTCGGCCTGCTAGTTTACCTCAGAGAGAGAGAGAGCTCGGCCTGCTAGTTTACCTCAGAGAGAGAGAGAGCTCGGCCTGCTAGTTTACCTCAGAGAGAGAGAGAGCTCGGCCTGCTAGTTTACCTCAGAGAGAGAGAGAGCTCGGCCTGCTGCTGCCATGGAGTTGTGCTGAGACCGCTGTATACTGAGCTCCATGGAGAGAATGGAATAGGGGGCTAAATGGACTGAATGCCTTCTGCAGAGGCAGGACCATCTACTGACAACTGTTTACACGGCGTGGTGGCGCGGCCCGGCACACCAACCCCCCTTTGTGTGATCACACAATAACGCCACTGAAATGACCACTGCTAAGGAACGTTGGGGGGCATTGTTCGGGGACCCATAGGAATGCAACAAATAGACAACCTTTTTTGTGTGTGTGAGAGCGTGAGTGTGTGTGTGTGCGTGCGTGCGTGCGTCAGTGTGTGTGTTGTTTGTGTGTCTGCGTGTGTCAGTGTGTGTGTGTGTCAGTGTGTGTGTGTGTGCGTCAGTGTGTGTGTGTGTGTGTGTGTGTGTGTGCATCAGTGTGTGTGTTAATGCAGGTGAATGTGAAAGCATGTGGTGTCTTTTTCGCCCAGGCATGCCTTTAGAGTCTACTCTATGACCAAGAGGGAGGGGGACGTCATACAACGACACAGCCAATCATAGGTTAGCTTTTTAGGCTTGTAAGACTTTAGTGGAAGTGGCAAAAGCCAGCAGTAAAAAAAAATCCAGAATGCCCTTTACACCGTCCGGCTTCTTCTGTGACCGGTTGATCCGGGAGAGAGAGAGAAGAGACGGAGAAGGATCCCTCAGCAAGCCCCTGCGCTTCAGAGGACAGGACTTTGCCACATTGAAACAAGAATGCCTCACCAAGAAGTGCCTGTTTGAGGATGACACCTTTCCAGCCTCCGTGGAGTCTCTGGGATACAAGGAGCTGGGACACAAGTCCAACAAGGTCAAGAACATTGTCTGGAAGAGACCCAAGGTAGGAGGAGAGGTGGGGAGCAGGGTGGACATACAGGAGAGGAGAGGAGGGGAGCAGGGTGGACATACAGGAGAGGAAGATGATTCAATAAAGAGGGGGGAGGAATGGACACGCATGTGGGAGGTGGGATGCTATCTACAATACCAAGTCGACGACAAGGACGTTTCAGGACGCTTTGATAAGGGATTCACAAATATTTCTCACAGATTTTGTATCATCTTATCTGGATCCTAAATGTTTAGGATTATGGGCTAGAATAACTGTTGCTCAGGCTACTTGAAACATGGATGTGTCAGAATGGTTAGAAATGGTTCTGAATCATATGGTTAGAAATGGTTCTGAATCATATGGTTAGAAATGGTTCTGAATCATATGGTTAAAGAATGGTTAGAAATGGTTCTGAATCATATGGTTATAGACTGGTTAGAAATGGTTCTGAATCATATGGTTATAGAATGGTTAGAAATGGTTCTGAATCATATGGTTAGAAATGGTTCTGAATCATATGGTTATAGAATGGTTAGAAATGGTTCTGAATCATATGGTTATAGAATGGTTAGAAATGGTTCTGAATCATATGGTTAGAAATGGTTCTGAATCATATGGTTAGAAATGGTTCCGAATCATATGGCTAAAGAATGGTTAGAAATGGTTCTGAATCATATGGTTATAGAATGGTTAGAAATGGTTCTGAATCATATGGTTAAAGAATGGTTAGAAATGGTTCTGAATCATATGGTTAAACAATGGTTAGAATTGGTTCTGAATCATATGGCTAAAGAATGGTTAGAAATGGTTCTGAATCATATGGTTAAAGAATGATTAGAAATGGTTCTGAATCATATGGTTATAGAATGGTTAGAAATGGTTCTGAATCATATGGTTAGAAATGGTTCTGAATCATACGGTTATAGAAGGGTTAGAAATGATTCTGAATCATATGGTTAAAGAATGGTTAGAAATGGTTCTGAATCATATGGTTAGAAATGATTCTGAATCATATGGTTAAAGAATGGTTAGAAATGGTTCTGAATCATATGGTTAAAGAATGGTTAGAAATGGTTCTGAATCATATGGTTAAAGTAATACAGACGGAAACAGGTCCGACATCTCTGAAATGGATTGTGTAGCTTAGCGACTGGATGTGAATTTACTTTGAGGGGATTTGCATGAGGGTTACATCGGCTTTTGGTTAGAAAAAGCTAAATGTAGCATTATGTGACTTTGGTTGGTTTTAAACAAGACTAACGTATGGATTACTGCCTCCCCCCCCACGTGTCTGTGTTTCTATGTGAGAACTGGCATAGTGTTTACCAGTACGTTCCTTCTATTGCCAAACAATGGCAGTGCTTCGTCAGCTCCGTACTGTTACAGTGTTATTCTCTGTATTGGGGGGCACTATTTCACAACAGTTGAACTAGATCAGAATACATGCAAACCTAAAGTGACAGATGTACAGTTGAAGACTGAAGTTTACATTACACCTTAAACCAAATACGTTTAAACTCAGTTTTTCCACAATTCCACAATTTAATCCTAGTAAAAAAAAAAAATCCCTGTTTTAGGTCAGTTAGGATCACCACTTTTATTTTAAGAATGTGAAATGTCAGAATAATAGTAGAGAGAATGATTTATTTCAGCTTTTATTTCTTTCATCACATTCCCAGTGGGTCAGAAGTTTACATACACTCAGTTAGTATTTGGTAGCATTGCCTTTAAATTGTTTAAACTTGGGTCAAACATTTTGGGTAGCCTTCCAGAAGCTTCCCACAATAAGTTGGGAGAATTTTGGCCCATTCCTTCTGGCAGAACTGGTGTAACTGAGTCTGGTTTGTAGGTCTCTTTGCTCGCACACGCTTTTTCAGTTCTGCCCACAAGTTTTCTATAGGATTAAGGTCAGGGCTTTGTGATGGCCACTCCAATACCTTGACTTTGTTGTCCTTAAGCCATTTGCCACAACTTTGGCAGTATGCCTGGGGTCATTGTCCATTTGGAAGACCCATTTGCGACCAAGCTTTAACTTCCTAACTGATGTCTTGAGATGTTGCTTCAATATATCAACATAATTTTCCGTCCTCATGATGCCATCTAGTTTGTGAAGTGCACCAGTCCCTCCTGCAGCAAAGCATCCCCACAACCTGATGCTGCCACCCCCGTGCTTCACGGTTGGGATGGTGTTCTTCAGCTTGCAAGTCTCACCCTTTTACCTCCAAACATAACGATGGTCATTATGGCCAAACAGTTCTATTTTTGTTTCATCAGACCAGAGGACATTTCTCCAAAAAGTACGACATTTGTCCCCATGTGCAGTTGCAAACCGTAGTTTGGCTTTTTTATGGCGGTTTTTGAGCAGTGGCTTCTTCCTTGCTGAGCGGCCTTTCAGGTTATGTCGATATAGGACTCGTTTTACTGTGGATATAGATACTTTCGTACCTGTTTCTTCCATCATCTTCACAAGGTCCTTTGCTGTTGTTCTGGGATTGATTTTCACTTTTCGCACCAAAATACGTTCATCTCTAGGAGGCAGAACGCGTCACCTTCCTGAGCGGTATGACGGCTGCGTAGTCCCATGGTGTTTATACTTGCGTACTATTGTTTGTACAGATGAACGTGGTACCTTCAGGCGTTTGGAAATTGCTCCCAACGATGAACCAGACCTGTGGAGGTCTACACTTTTTTCTGAACTGTTGGCTGATTCCGTTTGATTTTCCCATGATGTCAAGCAAAGAGGCACTGAGTTTGAAGGTAGGCCTTGAAATACATCGACAGGTACACCTCCAATTGACTCAAATGATGTCAATTAGCCTATCAGAAGCTTCTAAAGCCATGACATCATTTTCTGGAATTTTCCAAGCTGTTTAAAAGCACAGTCAACTTAGTGTATGTAAACTTCTGACCCACTGGAATTGTGATACAGAGAATTATAAGTGAAATAATCTGTCTGTAAACAATTGTTGGAAAAAGGACTTGTGTCATGCGCAAAGTAGATGTCCTAACCGACTTGCCAAAACTATAGTTTGTTAACAAGAAATTTGTGGAGTTGTTGAAAAACTAGTTTTAATGACTCCAACCTAAGTGTATGTAAACTTCTGACTTCAACTGTATCCCCCCCAGTCAGCTAATCAACGTGTCGGTGTGTTTCTGTGTGTCTTCAGTATATATCCCCCCAGTCAGCTAATTAACGTATCTGTGTGTTTCTGTGTGTCTTCAGTATATATCCCCCCCCCCAGTCAGCTAATCAACGTGTCTGTGTGTTTCTGTGTGTCTCCAGTATATATCCCCCCAGTCAGCTAATCCGCGTGTCTGTGTGTTTCTGTGTGTTTTCAGGAGATCTGTGAGAACCCTCAGTTCATTGTGGGCGGAGCCAGCAGGACAGACATTTGCCAGGGAGACCTTGGTAAATAATAACTACACCGCACAACGTTACCCTGACTCCAACACAACATTACCCTGACTCCAACATTACCCTGACTCCAACACAACATTACCCTGACTCCAACACAACATTACCCTGACTCCAACACAACATTACCCTGACTCCAACACAACGTTACCCTGACTCCAACACAACATTACCCTGACTCCAACACAACATTACCCTGACTCCAACACAACGTTACCCTGACTCCAACACAACATTACCCTGACTCCAACACAACATTACCCTGACTCCAACACAACATTACCCTGACTCCAACACAACATTACCCTGACTCCAACACAACGTTACCCTGACTCCAACACAACGTTACCCTGACTCCAACACAACAATACCCTGACCCCAACATTACCCTGACTCCAACACAACATTACCCTGACTCCAACACAACATTACCCTGACTCCAACACAACATTATCCTGACTCCAACACAACATTACCCTGACCCCAACACTACACTACCCTGACTCCAACACAACAATACCCTGACCCCAACATTACCCTGACTCCAACACAACATTACCCTGACTCCAACACAACATTACCCTGACTCCAACACACCATTATCCTGACTCCAACACAACATTACCCTGACTCCAACACAACATTACCCTGACTCCAACATTACCCTGACTCCAACACAACATTACCCTGATTCCAACACACCATTACCCTGACTCCAACACACCATTACCCTGACTCCAACACACCATTACCCTGACTCCAACACAACACTAACCTGACTCCAACACAACATTACCCTGGCCCCAACATTATCCTGACTCCAACACAACATTACCCTGACTCCAACACAACAGTACCCTGACTCCAACACAACACTACCCTGACTCCAACACAACATTACCCTGACTCCAACACACCATTACCCTGACTCCAACACAACATTACCCTGACCCCAACATTACCCTGACTCCAACGCAACCTTACCCTGACTCCAACACAACATTACCCTGACTCCAACACAACGTTACCCTGACTCCAAAACAACATTACCCTGACTCCAATACAACACTACCCTGACTCCAACACAACATTACCCTGACTCCAACACAACATTACCCTGACTCCAACACAACATTACCCTGACTCCAACACAACATTACCCTGACTCCAACACAACATTACCCTGACTCCAAAACAACGTTACCCTGACTGCAACACAACATTACCCTGACTCCAACACAACACTACCCTGACTCCAACACAACGTTACCCTGACTCCAACACAACGTTACCCTGACTCCAACACAACGTGACCCTGACTCCAACACAACGTTACCCTGACTCCAACACAACGTTACCCTGACTCCAACACAACATTACCCTGACCCCAATACAATGTTACCCTGACTCCAACACACCATTACTCTGACTCCAACACACATTACCCTGACTCCAACACAACGTTACCCTGACTCCAACACAACGTTACCCTGACCCCAACATTACCCTGACTCCAACACAACATTACCCTGACTCCAACACAACATTACTCTGACTCCAACACAACATTACCCTGACTCCAACACAACATTACCCTGACTCCAACATTACCCTGACTCCAACATTACCCTGACTCCAACACAACATTACCCTGGCCCCAACATTACCCTGACTCCAACACAACATTACCCTGACTCCAACACAACACTACCCTGACTCCAACACAACATTACCCTGACTCCAACACAGCATTACCCTGACTCCAACACAACATTACCCTGACCCCAACATTACCCTGACTCCAACGCAACGTTACCCTGACTCCAACACAACATTACCCTGACTCCAACACAACGTTACCCTGACTCCAAAACAACATTACCCTGACTCCAACACACCATTATCCTGACTCCAACACAACATTACCCTGACTCCAACACAACATTACCCTGACTCCAACACACCATTACCCTGACTCCAACACACCATTACCCTGACTCCAACACAACGCTAACCTGACTCCAACACAACATTACCCTTGCCCCAACATACCCTGACTCCAACACAACATTACCCTGACTCCAACACAACAGTACCCTGACTCCAACACAACACTACCCTGACTCCAACACAACATTACCCTGACTCCAACACACCATTACCCTGACTCCAACACAACATTACCCTGACCCCAACATTACCCTGACTCCAACGCAACGTTACCCTGACTCCAACACAACATTACCCTGACTCCAACACAACGTTACCCTGACTCCAAAACAACATTACCCTGACTCCAACACAACATTACCCTGACTCCAACACAACATTACCCTGACTCCAACACAACACTACCCTGACTCCAACACAACATTACCCTGACTTCAACACAACATTACCCTGACTCCAACACAACATTACCCTGACCCCAACATTACCCTAACTCCAATGCAACGTTACCCTGACTCCAACACAACGTTACCCTGACTCCAACACAACGTTACCCTGACTCCAACACAACATTACCCTGACTCCAACACAACATTACCCTGACTCCAACACAACAATACCCTGACCCCAACACAACATTACCCTGACTCCAACACAACGTTACCCTGACTCCAACACAACAATACCCTGACTCCAACACAACATTACCCTGACTCCAACACAACATTACCCTGACCCCAACACAACATTACCCTGACCCCAACACTGCACTGACCCCAACACTATACTACACTGACCCCAACACAACATTACCCTGACTGCAACACAACATTACCCTGACTCCAACACAACATTACCCTGACTCCAACACAACGTTACCCTGACTCCAACACTATACTACAATGACCCCAACACAACATTACCCTGACCCCAACACTACAATGACCCCAACACAACACTACTCTGACCCCAACACAACGTTACTCTGACCCCAACACTACACTACTCTGACCCCAACACTACACTACTCTGACCCCAACACTACTCTGACCCCAACACAACACTACTCTGACCCCAACACTACTCTGACCCCAACACTACACTACTCTGACCCCAACACTACACTACTCTGACCCCAACACTACTCTGACCCCAACACCAATACTACTCTGACCCCAACACTACTCTGACCCCAACACTACACTACTCTGACCCCAACACTACTCTGACCCCAACACAACGTTACTCTGACCCCAACACTACACTACTCTGACCCCAACACAACACTACTCTGACCCCAACACTACTCTGACCCCAACACTACACTACTCTGATCCCAACACTACAATGACTCCAACACAACGTTACACTGACCCCAACATGATTGTCTCTTCTCTTGCTAGTTTGGTGTTATCTTTGGACAATTGAGTTGAGTGTTTTGAATATTTGGGGGGGGACAGGTCCCCATCATCCTCTGTTGTTGGTCCCCCTCATCCTCTGTTGTTGGTCCCCCTCATCCTCTGTTGTTGGTCCCCCTCCTCCTCTGTTGTTGGTCCCCCTCATCCTCTGTTGTTGGTCCCCATCATCCTCTGTTGTTGGTCCCCCTCATCCTCTGTTGTTGGTCCCCCTCATCCTCTGTTGTTGGTCCCCCTCATCCTCTGTTGTTGGTCCCCCTCATCCTCTGTTGTTGGTCCCCATCATCCTCTGTTGTTGGTCCCCTTCATCCTCTGTTGTTGGTCCCCCTCATCCTCTGTTGTTGGTCCCCCTCATCCTCTGTTGTTGGTCCCCCTCATCCTCTGTTGTTGGTCCCCCTCATCCTCTGTTGTTGGTCCCCCTCATCCTCTGTTGTTGGTCCCCCTCATCCTCTGCTGTTGGTCCCCCTCATCCTCTGCTGTTGGTCCCCCTCATCCTCTGTTGTTGGTCCCCCTCATCCTCTGTTGTTGGTCCCCCTCATCCTCTGTTGTTGGTCCCCCTCATCCTCTGTTGTTGGTCCCCCTCATCCTCTGTTGTTGGTCCCCATCATCCTCTGTTGTTGGTCCCCCTCATCCTCTGTTGTTGGTCCCCCTCATCCTCTGTTGTTGGTCCCCCTCATCCTCTGTTGTTGGTCCCCCTCATCCTCTGTTGTTGGTCCCCCTCATCCTCTGTTGTTGGTCCCCCTCATCCTCTGTTGTTGGTCCCCATCATCCTCTGTTGTTGGTCCCCCTCATCCTCTGTTGTTGGTCCCCATCATCCTCTGTTGTTGGTCCCCATCATCCTCTGTTGTTGGTCCCCCTCATCCTCTGTTGTTGGTCCCCATCATCCTCTGTTGTTGGTCCTGTCCCATTATAGCCCTGGTAACCCGTTCCATTATAGCCCTGGTAACCTGTCCCTTCAAGGGAGAAAACATCTAATCTCTCCCCCTGCGAGCATCATAACCGGCCTCTCCACCTCTCTACCAGTGTCCTCTCCACCTCTCTACCAGTGGCCTCTCCACCTCTCTACCAGTGGCCTCTCCACCTCTCTACCAGTGGCCTCTCTACCAGTGGCCTCTCCACCTCTCTACCAGTGGCCTCTCCACCTCTCTACCAGTGGCCTCTCCACCTCTCTACCAGGGGCCTCTCCACCAGGATCATCTCCACCTCTCTACCAGGGGCCTCTCCACCAGGGGCCTCTCCACCTCTCTACCAGTGGCCTCTCCACCTCTCTACCAGTGGCCTCTCCACCTCTCTACCAGTGGCCTCTCCACCTCTCTACCAGTGGCCTCTCCACCTCTCTACCAGGGGCATCTCCACCTCTCTACCAGGGGCCTCTCCACCAGGGGCCTCTCCACCTCTCTACCAGGGGCCTCTCCACCAGGGGCCTCTCCACCTCTCTACCAGGGGCCTCTCCACCAGGGGCCTCTCCACCAGTGGCCTCTCTATATTGTACTGGCTCTATGGAAGGCATTCCAGCTAGCAGCACTTCTCATTGTTGAGCTGTTCGTCCATCCAGGGGAACAAAGATGACATTGTTCAACAGTTAACTCCCTGACTGGGCACATCCTCCACACCGGGGTGGAGAGACAACCAGAAAACACTGAGAGACACACTGAGGGACAACCAGAAAACACTGAGGGACAACCAGAAAACACTGAGAGACAACCAGAAAACACTGAGACACACACTGAGGGACAACCAGAAAACACTGAGATACACATGGAGGGACAACCAGAAAACACTGAGAGACACACTGAGGGACAAACAGAAAACACTGAGGGACAACCAGAAAAAACTGAGAGACAACCAGAAAACACTGAGGGACAACCAGAAAACACTGAGAGACAACCAGAAAACACTGAGGGACAAACAGAAAACACTGAGAGACACACTGAGGGACAACCAGAAAACACTGAGATACACATGAAGGGACAAACAGAAAACACTGAGGGACAACCAGAAAACACTGAGAGACAACCAGAAAACACTGAGAGACACACTGAGGGACAACCAGAAAACACTGAGGGACAAACAGAAAACACTGAGGGACAACCAGAAAACACTGAGGGACAACCAGAAAACACAGAGAGACAACCAGAAACCACTGAGAGACACACTGAGGGACAACCAGAAAACACAGAGAGACAACCAGAAAACACTGAGATACAACCAGAAAACACTGAGAGACACACTGAGGGACAACCAGAAAACACAGAGAGACAAACAGAAAACACTGAGAGACAACCAGAAAACACTGAGGGACAAACAGAAAACACTGAGGGACAACCAGAAAACACTGAGAGACACACTGAGGGACAACCAGAAAACACAGAGAGACAACCAGAAAACACTGAGAGACACACCGAGGGACAACCAGAAAACACTGAGAGACAACCAGAAAACACTGAGAGACAACCAGAAAACACTGAGGGACAACCAGAAAACACTGAGAGACAACCAGAAAACACTGAGAGACAACCAGAAAACACTGAGGGACAACCAGAAAACACAAAGAGACAACCAGAAAACACTGAGAGACACACTGAGGGACAACCAGAAAACACTGAGAGAAACACTGAGAGACAACCAGAAAACACTGAGAGACAACCAGAAAACACTGAGAGACAACCAGAAAACACTGAGGGACAACCAGAAAACACTGAGAGACACACTGAGGGACAACCAGAAAACACTAAGAGACACACTGAGGGACAACCAGAAAACACTGAGGGACAACCAGAAAACACTGAGAGACAACCAGAAAACACTGAGGGACAAACAGAAAACACTGAGAGACACACTGAGGGACAACCAGAAAACACTGAGATACACATGAAGGGACAAACAGAAAACACTGAGGGACAACCAGAAAACACTGAGAGACAACCAGAAAACACTGAGGGACAAACAGAAAACACTGAGAGACACACTGAGGGACAACCAGAAAACACTGAGATACACATGAAGGGACAAACAGAAAACACTGAGGGACAACCAGAAAACACTGAGAGACAACCAGAAAACACTGAGAGACACACTGAGGGACAACCAGAAAACACTGAGGGACAAACAGAAAACACTGAGGGACAACCAGAAAACACTGAGGGACAACCAGAAAACACAGAGAGACAACCAGAAACCACTGAGAGACACACTGAGGGACAACCAGAAAACACAGAGAGACAACCAGAAAACACTGAGATACAACCAGAAAACACTGAGAGACACACTGAGGGACAACCAGAAAACACAGAGAGACAAACAGAAAACACTGAGAGACAACCAGAAAACACTGAGGGACAAACAGAAAACACTGAGGGACAACCAGAAAACACTGAGAGACACACTGAGGGACAACCAGAAAACACAGAGAGACAACCAGAAAACACTGAGAGACACACCGAGGGACAACCAGAAAACACTGAGAGACAACCAGAAAACACTGAGAGACACACTGGGACAACCAGAAAACACTGAGAGAAACACTGAGAGACAACCAGAAAACACTGAGAGACAACCAGAAAACACTGAGAGACAACCAGAAAACACTGAGGGACAACCAGAAAACACTGAGAGACACACTGAGAGACAACCAGAAAACACTGAGAGACACACTGAGGGACAACCAGAAAACACTAAGAGACACACTGAGGGACAACCAGAAAACACTGAGAGACATCCAGAAAACACTGAGGGACAACCAGAAAACACTGAGAGACACACTGAGAGACATCCAGAAAACACTGAGAGACAACCAGAAAACACTGAGAGACAACCAGAAAACATTGAGAAACAACCAGAAAACACTGGGGGACACACTTAGGGACAAACAGAAAACACTGAGAGACAACCAGAAAACACTGAGAGACAACCAGAAAACACTGAGATACAACCAGAAAACACTGAGAGTCACACTGAGGGACAACCAGAAAACACTGAGAGACACACTGAGATACAACCAGAAAACACTGAGAGAAAACCAGAAAACACTGAGAGACAACCAGAAAGCACTGAGAGACACACTGAGAGACAACCAGAAAACACTGAGAGACAACCAGAAAACACTGAGAGACACACTGAGGGACAACCAGAAAACACCGAGAGACAACCAGAAAACACTGAGAGACAACCAGAAAACACTGAGAGACAACCAGAAAGCACTGAGAGACAACCAGAAAACACTGAGAGACAACCAGAAAGCACTGAGAGACAACCAGAAAGCACTGAGAGACACATTGAGAGACAACCAGAAAAAACTGAGAGACAACCAGAAAACACTGAGAGACAACCAGAAAACACTGAGAGACAACCAGAAAACACTGAGAGACAACCAGAAAGCACTGAGAGACACACTGAGAGACAACCAGAAAACACTGAGAGACAACCAGAAAACACTGAGAGACACACTGAGGGACAACCAGAAAACACTGAGAGACAACCAGAAAACACTGAGAGACAACCAGAAATCACTGAGAGACAACCAGAAAGCACTGAGAGACAACCAGAAAACAATGAGAGACAACCAGAAAACACTGAGAGACAACCAGAAAGCACTGAGAGACACATTGAGAGACAACCAGAAAACACTGAGAGACAACCAGAAAACACTGAGGGACAACCAGAAAACACTGAGAGACAACCAGAAAACACTGAGGGACAACCAGAAAACACTGAGGTCAGGAGGGAGACTTTTCCTCAACAACACAAAGATATCAGAGGAAATATTGCATTAGTATTATTCAGATATCAAGTCACATCTGGAGACAACCAATGGGATGATGGCCACTGACAACCAATGGGATGATGGCCACTACTCAATAATCAAACAATAAGGGAAACTCCAATTAACTCCAATCAATTGTAATGGCTTCAGAGAACAATGATTTGACATATTGGGTACATTTTACCAGAATCATTGACTGTGTTCATTGACTGTAATCATTGACTGTGTTCATTGTGTGTAAGTGTGTGATGATGATGATGTGTGTGTATTTTGTCGTGTGTGTATTTTGTTGTGTGTGTGTGTAGGTGACTGCTGGCTGAACATATTGTATCGGTATTTTTAGATTCACATCACAGTGTCGTTGTTATACAAATGCACAACTATGTCATAGGTGTGTGTCTCTCACTGCGTGTTTCCTAGGTGACTGCTGACTGCTGGCTGCTATCGCCTGTCTGACTGTGTGTTTCCTAGGTGACTGCTGGCTGCTATAGCCTGTCTCACTGCGTGTTTCCTAGGTGACTGCTGGCTGCTAGCTGCTATCGCCTGTCTGACTGTATGTTTCCTAGGTGACTGCTGGCTGCTATAGCCTGTCTGACTGTGTGTTTCCTAGGTGACTGCTGGCTGCTAGCTGCTATCGCCTGTCTGACTGTGTGTTTCCTAGGTGACTGCTGGCTGCTATCGCCTGTCTGACTGTGTGTTTCCTAGGTGACTGCTGGCTGCTATAGCCTGTCTGACTGTGTGTTTCCTAGGTGACTGCTGGCTGCTAGCTGCTATCGCCTGTCTGACTGTGTGTTTCCTAGGTGACTGCTGGCTGCTATCGCCTGTCTGACTGTGTGTTTCCTAGGTGACTGCTGGCTGCTATAGCCTGTCTGACTGTGTGTTTCCTAGGTGACTGCTGGCTGCTAGCTGCTATCGCCTGTCTGACTGTGTGTTTCCTAGGTGACTGCTGGCTGCTATAGCCTGTCTGATTGTGTGTTTCCTAGGTGACTGCTGGCTGCTATAGCCTGTCTGACTGTGTGTTTCCTAGGTGACTGCTGCCTGCTAGCTGCTATCGCCTGTCTGACTGTGTGTTTCCTAGGTGACTGCTGGCTGCTAGCTGCTATAGCCTGTCTGACTGTGTGTTTCCTAGGTGACTGCTGGCTGCTAGCTGCTATCGCCTGTCTGACTGTGTGTTTCCTAGGTGACTGCTGGCTGCTATCGCCTGTCTGACTGTGTGTTTCCTAGGTGACTGCTGGCTGCTAGCTGCTATCGCCTGTCTGACTGTGTGTTTCCTAGGTGACTGCTGGCTGCTATAGCCTGTCTGACTGTGTGTTTCCTAGGTGACTGCTGGCTGCTAGCTGCTATAGCCTGTCTGACTGTGTGTTTCCTAGGTGACTGCTGGCTGCTATAGCCTGTCTGACTGTGTGTTTCCTAGGTGACTGCTGGCTGCTAGCTGCTATCGCCTGTCTGACTGTGTGTTTCCTAGGTGACTGCTGGCTGCTAGCTGCTATCGCCTGTCTGACTGTGTGTTTCCTAGGTGACTGCTGGCTGCTATCGCCTGTCTGACTGTGTGTTTCCTAGGTGACTGCTGGCTGCTAGCTGCTATCGCCTGTCTGACTGTGTGTTTCCTAGGTGACTGCTGGCTGCTATAGCCTGTCTGACTGTGTGTTTCCTAGGTGACTGCTGGCTGCTATAGCCTGTCTGACTGTGTGTTTCCTAGGTGACTGCTGGCTGCTAGCTGCTATCGCCTGTCTGACTGTGTGTTTCCTAGGTGACTGCTGGCTGCTAGCTGCTATAGCCTGTCTGACTGTGTGTTTCCTAGGTGACTGCTGGCTGCTAGCTGCTATCGCCTGTCTGACTGTGTGTTTCCTAGGTGACTGCTGGCTGCTATCGCCTGTCTGACTGTGTGTTTCCTAGGTGACTGCTGGCTGCTAGCTGCTATCGCCTGTCTGACTGTGTGTTTCCTAGGTGACTGCTGGCTGCTATAGCCTGTCTGACTGTGTGTTTCCTAGGTGACTGCTGGCTGCTATCGCCTGTCTGACTGTGTGTTTCCTAGGTGACTGCTGGCTGCTAGCTGCTATCGCCTGTCTGACTGTGTGTTTCCTAGGTGACTGCTGGCTGCTATAGCCTGTCTGACTGTGTGTTTCCTAGGTGACTGCTGGCTGCTATAGCCTGTCTGACTGTGTGTTTCCTAGGTGACTGCTGGCTGCTAGCTGCTATCGCCTGTCTGACTGTGTGTTTCCTAGGTGACTGCTGGCTGCTATCGCCTGTCTGACTGTGTGTTTCCTAGGTGACTGCTGGCTGCTAGCTGCTATCGCCTGTCTGACTGTGTGTTTCCTAGGTGACTGCTGGCTGCTATAGCCTGTCTGACTGTGTGTTTCCTAGGTGACTGCTGGCTGCTATCGCCTGTCTGACTGTGTGTTTCCTAGGTGACTGCTGGCTGCTAGCTGCTATCGCCTGTCTGACTGTGTGTTTCCTAGGTGACTGCTGGCTGCTATAGCCTGTCTGACTGTGTGTTTCCTAGGTGACTGCTGGCTGCTATAGCCTGTCTGACTGTGTGTTTCCTAGGTGACTGCTGGCTGCTAGCTGCTATCGCCTGTCTGACTGTGTGTTTCCTAGGTGACTGCTGGCTGCTATAGCCTGTCTGACTGTGTGTTTCCTAGGTGACTGCTGTCTGCTAGCTGCTATCGCCTGTCTGACTGTGTGTTTCCTAGGTGACTGCTGGCTGCTATCGCCTGTCTGACTGTGTGTTTCCTAGGTGACTGCTGGCTGCTATAGCCTGTCTGACTGTGTGTTTCCTAGGTGACTGCTGGCTGCTAGCTGCTATCGCCTGTCTGACTGTGTGTTTCCTAGGTGACTGCTGGCTGCTATAGCCTGTCTGACTGTGTGTTTCCTAGGTGACTGCTGGCTGCTAGCTGCTATCGCCTGTCTGACTGTGTGTTTCCTAGGTGACTGCTGGCTGCTATAGCCTGTCTGACTGTGTGTTTCCTAGGTGACTGCTGGCTGCTATAGCCTGTCTGACTGTGTGTTTCCTAGGTGACTGCTGGCTGCTATAGCCTGTCTGACTGTGTGTTTCCTAGGTGACTGCTGGCTGCTAGCTGCTATAGCCTGTCTGACTGTGTGTTTCCTAGGTGACTGCTGGCTGCTAGCTGCTATCGCCTGTCTGACTGTGTGTTTCCTAGGTGACTGCTGGCTGCTATCGGCTGTCTGACTGTGTGTTTCCTAGGTGACTGCTGGCTGCTAGCTGCTTTCGCCTGTCTGACTGTGTGTTTCCTAGGTGACTGCTGGCTGCTATAGCCTGTCTGACTGTGTGTTTCCTAGGTGACTGCTGGCTGCTATCGCCTGTCTGACTGTGTGTTTCCTAGGTGACTGCTGGCTGCTAGCTGCTATCGCCTGTCTGACTGTGTGTTTCCTAGGTGACTGCTGGCTGCTATAGCCTGTCTGACTGTGTGTTTCCTAGGTGACTGCTGGCTGCTATCGCCTGTCTGACTGTGTGTTTCCTAGGTGACTGCTGGCTGCTAGCTGCTATCGCCTGTCTGACTGTGTGTTTCCTAGGTGACTGCTGGCTGCTATAGCCTGTCTGACTGTGTGTTTCCTAGGTGACTGCTGGCTGCTAGCTGCTATAGCCTGTCTGACTGTGTGTTTCCTAGGTGACTGCTGGCTGCTATAGCCTGTCTGACTGTGTGTTTCCTAGGTGACTGCTGGCTGCTGGCTGCTATAGCCTGTCTGACTGTGTGTTTCCTAGGTGACTGCTGGCTGCTATAGCCTGTCTGACTGTGTGTTTCCTAGGTGACTGCTGGCTGCTAGCTGCTATCGCCTGTCTGACTGTGTGTTTCCTAGGTGACTGCTGGCTGCTATAGCCTGTCTGACTGTGTGTTTCCTAGGTGACTGCTGGCTGCTAGCTGCTATAGCCTGTCTGACTGTGTGTTTCCTAGGTGACTGCTGGCTGCTATAGCCTGTCTGACTGTGTGTTTCCTAGGTGACTGCTGGCTGCTAGCTGCTATCGCCTGTCTGACTGTGTGTTTCCTAGGTGACTGCTGGCTGCTAGCTGCTATCGCCTGTCTGACTGTGTGTTTCCTAGGTGACTGCTGGCTGCTATAGCCTGTCTGACTGTGTGTTTCCTAGGTGACTGCTGGCTGCTAGCTGCTATCGCCTGTCTGACTGTGTGTTTCCTAGGTGACTGCTGGCTGCTATAGCCTGTCTGACTTTGTGTTTCCTAGGTGACTGCTGGCTGCTATAGCCTGTCTGACTGTGTGTTTCCTAGGTGACTGCTGGCTGCTATAGCCTGTCTGACTGTGTGTTTCCTAGGTGACTGCTGGCTGCTAGCTGCTATAGCCTGTCTGACTGTGTGTTTCCTAGGTGACTGCTGGCTGCTAGCTGCAATCGCCTGTCTGACTGTGTGTTTCCTAGGTGACTGCTGGCTGCTATCGGCTGTCTGACTGTGTGTTTCCTAGGTGACTGCTGGCTGCTAGCTGCTATCGCCTGTCTGACTGTGTGTTTCCTAGGTGACTGCTGGCTGCTATAGCCTGTCTGACTGTGTGTTTCCTAGGTGACTGCTGGCTGCTATCGCCTGTCTGACTGTGTGTTTCCTAGGTGACTGCTGGCTGCTAGCTGCTATCGCCTGTCTGACTGTGTGTTTCCTAGGTGACTGCTGGCTGCTATAGCCTGTCTGACTGTGTGTTTCCTAGGTGACTGCTGGCTGCTATCGCCTGTCTGACTGTGTGTTTCCTAGGTGACTGCTGGCTGCTAGCTGCTATCGCCTGTCTGACTGTGTGTTTCCTAGGTGACTGCTGGCTGCTATAGCCTGTCTGACTGTGTGTTTCCTAGGTGACTGCTGGCTGCTAGCTGCTATCGCCTGTCTGACTCTGAACGAAAAGCTTCTCTACCGGGTCGTTCCTCAGGAACAGAGCTTCTCCGAGGGATATGGAGGAATCTTCCACTTCCAGGTCAGAACCCACCAATCAAAACAACCCTCATTATTAGATAACTATAAACAATAACACATTTTACATAGGCTGTCTATTTCTATGTTGTATTGTTATCAGGGAAGGGCTCATTCCATTTCAAGTCAGTGAGTTCAGAGAAGTAACTGAATTTGAAATTGTCCTCAATGAATTTCCTCAAAAGTGAGATAGAAATTCAGGGTTTACTTGACTGAATTGAACTGAAATCCGACCCCCCGACCCCTGATTGCAATACATTATCAACTCCTGTCAAACGTCTTCAACCGTGTCTTTTCCTGCCCCAGTTCTGGCGCTATGGCGACTGGGTTGACGTCGTCATTGACGACCGCATCCCCACCTTCAACAACCAGCTGGTGTTCACCAAGTCTGCTGAGAGGAACGAGTTCTGGAGCGCCCTGCTGGAGAAGGCCTACGCCAAGTACGTACCCCTAACTCTATGCCAAATACGTACCCCTAACTCTATGCCAAGTACGTACCCCTAACTCTATGCCAAGCACGTACCCCTAACTCTATGCCAAATACCTACCCCTAACTCTATGCCAAATACGTACCCCTAACTCTATGCCAAATACGTACCCCTAACTCTACGCCAAGTACGTACCCCTAACTCTATGCCAAATACCTACCCCTAACTCTACGCCAAATACGTACCCCTAACTCTATGCCAAGTACGTACCCCTAACTCTATGCCAAGTACCTACCCCTAACTCTACGCCAAATACGTACCCCTAACTCTATGCCAAGTACGTACCCCTAACTCTATGCCAAGTACGTACCCCTAACTCTATGCCAAATACGTACCCCTAACTCTATGCCAAGTACGTACCCCTAACTCTATGCCAAATACCTACCCCTAACTCTATGCCAAGTACGTACCACTAACTCTATGCCAAGTACGTACCCCTAACTCTATGCCAAGTACGTACCCCTAACTCTATGCCAAATACGTACCCCTAACTCTATGCCAAGTACGTACCCCTAACTCTATGCCAAATACCTACCCCTAACTCTATGCCAAGTACGTACCACTAACTCTATGCCAAGTACGTACCCCTAACTCTATGCCAAGTACGTACCCCTAACTCTATGCCAAGTACGTACCCCTAACTCTATGCCAAGTACGTACCCCTAACTCTATGCCAAATACGTATCCCTAACTCTATGCCAAATACGTACCCCTAACTCTACGCCAAGCACGTACCCCTAACTCTATGCCAAATACCTACCCCTAACTCTATGCCAAATACGTACCCCTAACTCTATGCCAAATACGTACCCCTAACTCTACGCCAAGTACGTACCCCTAACTCTATGCCAAATACCTACCCCTAACTCTACGCCAAATACGTACCCCTAACTCTATGCCAAGTACGTACCCCTAACTCTATGCCAAGTACGTACCCCTAACTCTATGCCAAATACGTACCCCTAACTCTATGCCAAGTACGTACCCCTAACTCTATGCCAAATACCTACCCCTAACTCTATGCCAAGTACGTACCACTAACTCTATGCCAAGTACGTACCCCTAACTCTATGCCAAGTACGTACCCCTAACTCTATGCCAAATACGTACCCCTAACTCTATGCCAAGTACGTACCCCTAACTCTATGCCAAATACCTACCCCTAACTCTATGCCAAGTACGTACCACTAACTCTATGCCAAGTACGTACCCCTAACTCTATGCCAAGTACGTACCCCTAACTCTATGCCAAGTACGTACCCCTAACTCTATGCCAAGTACGTACCCCTAACTCTATGCCAAGTACGTACCCCTAATCCTACGCCAAGTACGTACCCCTAACTCTATGCCAAGTACGTACCCCTAATCCTACGCCAAGTCTAGATGAATAAGGGAAATGAAGTATATATACTGTAGAAGTCTAGCCTGTCCATCACCCTCAGTATAAAGTGATCTGACGTTATACATCTCTTAAAGCCTGTCCATCACCCTCAGCATAAACTGATCTGACGTTATACATCTCTTAAAGCCTGTCCATCACCCTCAGTATAAAGTGATCTGACGTTGTACATCTCTTAAAGCTTGTCCATCACCCTCAGTATAAATTGCCTTCTTCCTATCAAGTAGTGATTTTAGATGTGTTGATCCCCAAGGCTTGTTGTTAGGGAAGATTCTACAGGTTTTAGTAGGCATAACTGACTCAACACAGAAGTTTACATTAGTCTGAAACAACATCTGTGAGTTCATCAAGATCAGAGCTGCTGTCCTCAACTACCTCCCACATGGTAGTCAAAACACCCCTGGAGACCAAATACCTCCAACATAGAAGTCAAAACACCCCTGGAGACCATATACCTCCCACATAGTACAGTCAAAACACCCCTGGAGACCAAATACCTCCCACATAGTAGTCAAAACACCCCTGGAGACCAAATACCTCCCACATAGTACAGTCAAAACACCCCTGGAGACTAAATACCTCCCACATAGTACAGTCAAAACACCCCTGGAGACTAAATACCTCCCACATAGTACAGTCAAAACACACCTGGAGACCAAATACCTCCCACATAGTACAGTCAAAACACCCCTGGAGAACAAATACCTCCCACATAGTACAGTCAAAACACCCCTGGAGACCAAATACCTCCCACATAGTACAGTCAAAACACCGCTGGAGACCAAATACCTCCCACATAGTACAGTCAAAACACCCTGGAGACCAAATACCTCCCACATAGTACAGTCAAAACACCCTGGAGACCAAATACCTCCCACATAGTAGTCAAAACACCCTGGAGACCAAATACCTCCCACATAGTACAGTCAAAACACCCTGGAGACCAAATACCTCCCACATAGTACAGTCCAAACACCCCTGGAGACCAAATACCTCCCACATAGTAGTCCAAACACCCCTGGAGACCAAATACCTCCCACATAGTACAGTCAAAACACCCCTGGAGACCAAATACCTCCCACATAGTACAGTCAAAACACCCCTGGAGACCAAATACCTCCCACATAGTACAGTCAAAACACCCCTGGAGACCAAATACCTCCCACATAGTACAGTCAAAACACCCTGGAGACTAAATACCTCCCACATAGTACAGTCAAAACACCGCTGGAGACCAAATACCTCCCACATAGTACAGTCAAAACACCCCTGGAGACCAAATACCTCCCACATAGTACAGTCCAAACACCCCTGGAGACCAAATACCTCCCACATAGTACAGTCAAAACACCCCTGGAGACCAAATACCTCCCACATAGTACAGTCCAAACACCCCTGGAGACCAAATACCTCCCACATAGTACAGTCAAAACACCCCTGGAGACCAAATACCTCCCACATAGTACAGTCAAAACACCCTGGAGACCATATACCTCCCACATAGTAGTCAAAACACCCTGGAGGCCAAAAACCTCCCACATAGTAGTCAAAACACCCTGGAGACCAAATACCTCCCACATAGTACAGTCAAAACACCCTGGAGACCAAATACCTCCCACATAGTAGTCAAAACACCCTGGAGACCAAATACCTCCCACATAGTAGTCAAAACACCCCTGGAGACCAAATACCTCCCACATAGTACAGTCAAAACACCCCTGGAGACCAAATACTCCCACATAGTACAGTCAAAACACCCCTGGAGACCAAATACCTCCCACATAGTACAGTCAAAACACCCTGGAGACCAAATACCTCCCACATAGTACAGTCCAAACACCCCTGGAGACCAAATACCTCCCACATAGTACAGTCCAAACACCCCTGGAGACCAAATACCTCCCACATAGTACAGTCAAAACACCCCTGGAGACCAAATACCTCCCACATAGTACAGTCAAAACACCCCTGGAGACCAAATACCTCCCACATAGTACAGTCAAAACACCCCTGGAGACCAAATACCTCCCACATAGTACAGTCAAAACACCACTGGAGACCAAATACCTCCCACATAGTACAGTCAAAACACCACTGGAGACGAAATACCTCCCACATAGAACAGTCAAAACACCCCTGGAGACCAAATACCTCCCACATAGTACAGTCAAAACACCGCTGGAGACCAAATACCTCCCACATAGTACAGTCAAAACACCCCTGGAGTCCAAATACCTCCCACATAGTACAGTCAAAACACCCCTGGAGACCAAATACCTCCCACATAGTACAGTCAAAACACCCCTGGAGACCAAATACCTCCCACATAGTACAGTCAAAACACCCCTGGAGACCAAATACCTCCCACATAGTACAGTCAAAACACCCCTGGAGACCAAATACCTCCCACATAGTACAGTCAAAACACCCCTGGAGACCAAATACCTCCCACATAGTACAGTCAAAACACCCCTGGAGACCAAATACCTCCCACATAGTACAGTCAAAACACCCCTGGAGACCATATACCTCCCACATAGTACAGTCAAAACACCCCTGGAGACTAAATACCTTAATGCACTTATTGATGAAGCCAGTGACTGATGTGGTGTACTCCTCAATGCCATCGGAAGAATCCCAGAACATATTCCAGTCTGTGATAGCAAAACTATCCTGTAGCTTAGCATCTGCTTCATCTGACCACTTTCTTATAGACCGAGTCACTGGTACTTCCTGCTTTATTTTTGGCAGGAATCAGGAGTATAGAATTATGGTCAGATTTGCCAAATGGAGGGCGAGTTTTTTTCCCTCTTGTTGCACATTTAACATGCTGATAGAAATAAGGTAAAACTGATTTAAGTTTCCCTCCATTAATGTCCCAGGCCACTAGGAGCGCCGCCTCTTGCTTATGGCCGAATACAGCTCGTTGAGTGCGGTCTTAGTGGCAGCATTTGTGGTGGTAAATGGACAGTTATGAAAAAATACAGATGAAAACTCTTTTGGTAAATAGTGTGGTCTACAGCTTATCATGAGATACTCTACCTCAGATGAGCAAAACCTTGAGTCTTCCTTAATATTAGATTTTGTGCACCAGCTGTTGTTTACAAATAGACACAGACCACCACCACTTGTCTTACCGGAGGCGGCTGTTCTATCCTGCCGATGCAGCGTAAACTCAGCCCAACTGTATATTATCCAGATCGTCGTTCTCCCCCCTGACCCTCTCCCCACTCCTTCACTCTGTCTCCCCGTGACCCTCTCCCCACTCCTTCACTCTGTCTCTCCCCACTCCTTCACTCTGTCTCCCCCCTGACCCTCTCCCCACTCCTTCACTCTGTCTCCCCCCTGACCCTCTCCCCACTCCTTCACTCTGTCTCCCCCTGACCCTCTCCCCACTCCTTCACTCTGTCTCCCCCCTGGCCCTCTCCCCACTCCTTCACTCTGTCTCCCCCCTGACCCTCTCCCCACTCCTTCACTCTGTCTCCCCCCTGACCCCCTCCCCACTCCTTCACTCTGTCTCCCCCCTGACCCTCTCCCCACTCCTTCACTCTGTCTCCCCCCTAACCCTCTCCCCACTCCTTCACTCTGTCTCCCCCTGACCCTCTCCCCACTCCTTCACTCTGTCTCCCCCCTGACCCTCTCCCCACCCCTTCACTCTGTCTCCCCCCTGAACCTCTCCCCACTCCTTCACTCTGTCTCCCCCCTGACCCCCTCCCCACTCCTTCACTCTGTCTCCCCCTGACCCCCTCCCCACTCCTTCACTCTGTCTCCCCCTGACCCCCTCCCCACTCCTTCACTCTGTCTCCCCCCTGACCCCCTCCCCACTCCTTCACTCTGTCTCCCCCGTGACCCCCTCCCCACTCCTTCACTCTGTCTCCGCCCTGACCCCCTCCTTCACTCTGTCTCCCCCCTGACCCTCTCCCCACTCCTTCACTCTGTCTCCCCCTGACCCCCTCCCCACTCCTTCACTCTGTCTCCCCCCTGACCCCCTCCCCACTCCTTCACTCTGTCTCCGCCCTGACCCTCTCCCCACTCCTTCACTCTGTCTCCCCCTGACCCCCTCCCCACTCCTTCACTCTGTCTCCCCCCTGACCCCCTCCCCACTCCTTCACTCTGTCTCCCCCTGACCCTCTCCCCACTCCTTCACTCTGTCTCCCCCCTGACCCCCTCCCCACGCCTTCACTCTGTCTCCCCCTGACCCCCTCCCCACTCCTTCACTCTGTCTCCGCCCTGACCCCCTCCCCACTCCTTCACTCTGTCTCCCCCCTGACCCTCTCCCCACTCCTTCACTCTGTCTCCCCCTTAACCCTCTCCCCACTCCTTCACTCTGTCTCCCCCTGACCCTCTCCCCACTCCTTCACTCTGTCTCCCCCCTGACCCTCTCCCCACCCCTTCACTCTGTCTCCCCCCTGAACCTCTCCCCACTCCTTCACTCTGTCTCCCCCCTGACCCCCTCCCCACTCCTTCACTCTGTCTCCCCCTGACCCCCTCCCCACTCCTTCACTCTGTCTCCCCCTGACCCCCTCCCCACTCCTTCACTCTGTCTCCCCCCTGACCCCCTCCCCACTCCTTCAATCTGTCTCCCCCCGTGACCCCCTCCCCACTCCTTCACTCTGTCTCCGCCCTGACCCCCTCCTTCACTCTGTCTCCCCCCTGACCCTCTCCCCACTCCTTCACTCTGTCTCCCCCTGACCCCCTCCCCACTCCTTCACTCTGTCTCCCCCCTGACCCCCTCCCCACTCCTTCACTCTGTCTCCGCCCTGACCCTCTCCCCACTCCTTCACTCTGTCTCCCCCTGACCCCCTCCCCACTCCTTCACTCTGTCTCCCCCCTGACCCCCTCCCCACTCCTTCACTCTGTCTCCCCCTGACCCTCTCCCCACTCCTTCACTCTGTCTCCCCCCTGACCCCCTCCCCACTCCTTCACTCTGTCTCCCCCTGACCCCCTCCCCACTCCTTCACTCTGTCTCCGCCCTGACCCCCTCCCCACTCCTTCACTCTGTCTCCCCCTGACCCTCTCCCCACTCCTTCACTCTGTCTCCCCCGTGACCCCCTCCCCACTCCTTCACTCTGTCTCCGCCCTGACCCCCTCCTTCACTCTGTCTCCCCCCTGACCCTCTCCCCACTCCTTCACTCTGTCTCCCCCCTGACCCTCTCCCCACTCCTTCACTCTGTCTCCCCCCTGACCCTCTCCCCACTCCTTCACTCTGTCTCCCCCCCGACCCTCTCCCCACTCCTTCACTCTGTCTCCCCCCCGACCCTCTCCCCACTCCTTCACTCTGTCTCCCCCCTGACCCTCTCCCCACTCCTTCACTCTGTCTCCCCCCTGACCCTCTCCCCACTCCTTCACTCTGTCTCCCCCCTGACCTTCTCCCCACTCCTTCACTCTGTCTCCCCCCTGACCCTCTCCCCACTCCTTCACTCTGTCTCCCCCCTGACCCTCTCCCCACTCCTTCACTCTGTCTCCGCCCTGACCCCCTCCCCACTCCTTCACTCTTTCTCCCCCCTGACCCTCTCCCCACTCCTTCACTCTGTCTCCCCCCTGACCCTCTCCCCACTCCTTCACTCTGTCTCCCCCTGACCCTCTCCCCACCCCTTCTCTCTGTCTCCTCCCTGACCCTCTCCCCACGCCTTCACTCTGTCTCCCCCTGACCCCCTGACCCCCTCCCTACCCCTTCACCTTGTCTCTCCCCACTCCTTCACTCTGTCTCACCCCCTGACCCTCTCCCCACTCCTTCACTCTGTCTCTCCCCACCCCTTCACTCTGTCTCCACCCCAACCCTCTCCCCACTCCTTCACTCTGTCTCCCCCCTGACCCCCTCCCCACTCCTTCACTCTGTCTCCCCCCTGACCGTCTCCCCACTCCTTCACTCTGTCTCCCCCCTGACCCTCTCCCCACTCCTTCACTCTGTCTCCCCCCTGACCCCCTCCCCACTCCTTCACTCTGTCTCCGCCCTGACCCTCTCCCCACCCCTTCCCTCTGTCTCCCCCCTGACCCTCTCCCCACCCCTTCACTCTGTCTCCCCCTGACCCTCTCCCCACTCCTTCACTCTGTCTCTCCCTGACCCCCTCCCCACTCCTTCACTCTGTCTCCCCCTGACCCTCTCCCCACTCCTTCACTCTGTCTCTCCCTGACCCCCTCCCCACTCCTTCACTCTGTCTCCCCCTGACCCTCTCCCCACCCCTTCAGTCTGTCTCCCCCCTGACCCTCTCCCCACTCCTTCACTCTGTCTCCCCCCTGACCCTCTCCCCACTCCTTCACTCTGTCTCTCCCCTGACTCTCTCCCCACCCCTTCACTCTGTCTCCCCCCTGACCCTCTCCCCACCCCTTCACTCTGTCTCCCCCCTGACCCTCTCCCCACTCCTTCACTCTGTCTCCCCCCTGACCCTCTCCCCACCCCTTCACTCTGTCTCCCCCCTGACCCCCTCCCCACTCCTTCACTCTGTCTCCCCCCTGACCCACTCCTTCACTCTGTCTCCCCCCTGACCCTCTCCCCACTCCTTCACTCTGTCTCCCCCCTGACCCTCTCCCCACCCCTTCACTCTGTCTCCCCCCTGACCCTCTCCCCACTCCTTCACTCTGTCTCCCCCCTGACCCTCTCCCCACCCCTTCACTCTGTCTCCCCCTGACCCTCTCCCCACTCCTTCACTCTGTCTCTCCCCACCCCTTCACTCTGTCTCCCCCCTGACCCTCTCCCCACTCCTTCACTCTGTCTCCCCCCTGACCCCCTCCCCACCCCTTCACTCTGTCTCCCCCTGACCCCCTCCCCACCCCTTCACTCTGTCTCCCCCTGACCCTCTCCCCACTCCTTCACTCTGTCTCCCCCCTGACCCTCTCCCCACTCCTTCACTCTGTCTCCCCCTGACCCTCTCCCCACTCCTTCACTCTGTCTCCCCCTGACCCTCTCCCCACCCCTTCACTCTGTCTCCCCCCTGACCCTCTCCCCACCCTCTGACCAACCCCAAACCCTCACCCTGTCTCACCCCTCCCATCCCCCAGGCTGCACGGGTCCTATGAGGCCCTGAAGGGCGGTAACACCACGACCCTAACCCTCACTCCCCCTCCCCAGGCTTCACGGTTCCTATGAGGCCCTGAAGGGCGGTAACACCACGGAGGCCATGGAAGACTTCACCGGGGGCGTGACAGAGTTCTATGAGATGAAGGAGGCGCCCAAGGAGCTGTACAAGATCATGAAGAAGGCCCTGGAGAGAGGCTCCCTGATGGGCTGCTCTATCGATGTTAGTCTCTGACCTTAGTAGCGAGAGAGGCTCCCTGATGGGCTGCTCTATCGACGTGGGTCTCTGACCTTAGTAGCGAGAGAGGCTCCCTGACGGGCTGCTCTATCGACGTGAGTCTCTGACCTTAGTAGCGTGACCCCCGACCTCCAACAGGTCACGTGAACCCGAAATGGAAGAGCCTCCCGTCGATAGAGCAGCCCCATGATTCTGACCAGACCTAGAAGCCATTCCAGTCAAAACGTTCAGCTATGTGGCCTGTCTGTGGAGGTCTTGCCCGTAGTTAGTGCCGCCACCCATATATCCACATATGTACCGTGTCGGTGTGAGTACATATCCACACATGTACCGTGTCGGTGTGAGTACATATCCACACATGTACCGTGTCGGTGTGAGTACATATCCACACATGTACCGTGTCGGTGTGAGTACATATCCACACATGTACCGTGTCGGTGTGAGTACATATCCACATATGTACCGTGTCGGTGTGAGTACATATCCACACATGTACCGTGTCGGTGTGAGTACATATCCACACATGTACCGTGTCGGTGTGGGTACATATCTACACATGTACCGTGTCGGTGTGAGTACATATCCACACATGTACCGTCTCGGTGTGAGTACATATCCACACATGTACCGTGTCGGTGTGAGTACAAATACATCCCATTGACGGTTTCACACAATATCTCCCTCTACTCACTGTCCTATCCTGTCTTTCCTGCCCCCCCCCCTCTACTCACTGTCCTATCCTGTCTTTCCTGCCCCTCCCCCCCCTCTACTCATTGTCCTATCCTGTCTTTCCTGACCCCCCCCTCTACTCACTGTCCTATCCTGTCTTTCCTCCCCCCCCCCCTACTCACTGTCCTATCCTGTCTTTCCTGCCCCCCCCCCTCTACTCCCTGTCCTATCCTGTCTTTCCTGCCCCCCCCCCCTCTACTCACTGTCCTATCCTGTCTTTCCTGCCCCCCCTCTACTCACTGTCCTATCCTGTCTTTCCTGCCCCCCCCCTCTACTCACTGTCCTATCCTGTCTTTCCTGCCCCCCCTCTACTCACTGTCCTATCCTGTCTTTCCTGCCCCCCCCCCCTCTACTCACTGTCCTATCCTGTGTTTCCTGCCCCCCCCCTCTACTCCCTGTCCTATCCTGTCTTTCCTGCCCACCCCCCCCTCTACTCACTGTCCTATCCTGTCTTTCCTGCCCCCTCTCTACTCACTGTCCTATCCTGTCTTTCCTGCCCCCCCCCTCTACTCACTGTCCTATCCTGTCTTTCCTGCCCCCTCTACTCACTGTCCTATCCTGTCTTCCCTGCCCCCCCCTACTCACTGTCCTATCCTGTCTTTCCTGCCCCCCCCCTCTACTCACTGTCCTATCCTGTCTTCCCTGCCCCCCCCCCCTACTCACTGTCCTATCCTGTCTTTCCTGCCCCCCCCCTCTACTCACTGTCCTATCCTGTCTTTCCTGCCCCCCCTCTACTCACTGTCCTATCCTGTCTTTCCTGCCCCCCCCTCTACTCACTGTCCTATCCTGTCTTTCCTGCCCCCCCCCCCCTCTACTCACTGTCCTATCCTGTCTTCCCTGCCCCCCCCCCCTACTCACTGTCCTATCCTGTCTTTCCTGCCCCCCCCCTCTACTCACTGTCCTATCCTGTCTTCCCTGCCCCCCCCCCCCTACTCACTGTCCTATCCTGTCTTCCCTGCCCCCCCCCTACTCACTGTCCTATCCTGTCTTTCCTGCCCCCCCCCCTCTACTCACTGTCCTATCCTGTCTTTCCTGCCCCCCCCCTCTACTCACTGTCCTATCCTGTCTTTCCTGCCCCCCCCCTCTACTCCCTGTCCTATCCTGTCTTTCCTGCCCCTCCCCCCTCTACTCACTGTCCTATCCTGTCTTTCCTGCCCCTCCCCCCTCTACTCACTGTCCTATCCTGTCTTTCCTGCCCCCCCCTCTACTCACTGTCCTATCCTGTCTTTCCTGCCCCCCCCCCCTCTACTCACCGTCCTATCCTGTCTTTCCTGCTCCCCCCCCCTCTACTCACCGTCCTATCCTGTCTTTCCTGCCCCCCCCTCCCTCTACTCACTGTCCTATACTGTCTTTCCTGCCCCCCCCCCTCTACTCACTGTCCTATCCTGTCTTTCCTGCCCCCCCCCCTCTACTCACCGTCCTATCCTGTCTTTCCTGCCCCACCCCCCCTCTACTCACTGTCCTATCCTGTGTTTCCTGCCCCCCCTCTACTCACTGTCCTATCCTGTCTTTCCTGCCCCCCCCCCCCCCCTCTACTCACCGTCCTATCCTGTGTTTCCTGCCCCCCCCTCTACTCACTGTCCTATCCTGTGTTTCCTGCCCCCCCTCTACTCACTGTCCTATCCTGTGTTTCCTGCCCCCCCTCTACTCACTGTCCTATCCTGTCTTTCCTACCCCCCCCTCTACTCACTGTCCTATCCTGTCTTTCCTGCCCCCCCCCCTCTACTCACTGTCCTATCCTGTGTTTCCTGCCCCCCCCCCTCTACTCACTGTCCTATCCTGTCTTTCCTGCCCCCCCCCTCTACTCACTGTCCTATCCTGTCTTTCCTGCCCCCCCCCTCTACTCACTGTCCTATCCTGTCTTTCCTGCCCCCCCCCCCCTCTACTCACTGTCATATCCTGTGTTTCCTGCCCCCCCCCTCTACTCACTGTCCTATCCTGTCTTTCCTGCCCCCCCCCCCCCTCTACTCACTGTCCTATCCTGTCTTTCCTGCCCCCCCCCTCTACTCACTGTCCTATCCTGTGTTTCCTGCCCCCCCTCTACTCACTGTCCTATCCTGTCTTTCCTGCCCCCCCTCTACTCACTGTCCTATCCTGTCTTTCCTGCCCCCCCCCCTCTACTCACTGTCCTATCCTGTCTTTCCTGCCCCCCCCCCTCTACTCACTGTCCTATCCTGTCTTCCCTGCCCCCCCCCCTACTCACTGTCCTATCCTGTCTTTCCTGCCCCCCCCCTCTACTCACTGTCCTATCCTGTCTTCCCTGCCCCCCCCCTACTCACTGTCCTATCCTGTCTTCCCTGCCCCCCCCCCCCCCCCCCTACTCACTGTCCTATCCTGTCTTTCCTGCCCCCCCCCTCTACTCACTGTCCTATCCTGTCTTTCCTGCCCCCCCTCTACTCACTGTCCTATCCTGTCTTTCCTGCCCCCCCCTCTACTCACTGTCCTATCCTGTCTTTCCTGCCCCCCCCCCCCTCTACTCACTGTCCTATCCTGTCTTCCCTGCCCCCCCCCCCCTACTCACTGTCCTATCCTGTCTTTCCTGCCCCCCCCCTCTACTCACTGTCCTATCCTGTCTTCCCTGCCCCCCCCCCCCTACTCACTGTCCTATCCTGTCTTCCCTGCCCCCCCCCTACTCACTGTCCTATCCTGTCTTTCCTGCCCCCCCCCCCTCTACTCACTGTCCTATCCTGTCTTTCCTGCCCCCCCCCCTCTACTCACTGTCCTATCCTGTCTTTCCTGCCCCCCCCCTCTACTCCCTGTCCTATCCTGTCTTTCCTGCCCCTCCCCCCTCTACTCACTGTCCTATCCTGTCTTTCCTGCCCCTCCCCCCTCTACTCACTGTCCTATCCTGTCTTTCCTGCCCCCCCCCTCTACTCACTGTCCTATCCTGTCTTTCCTGCCCCCCCCCCCTCTACTCACCGTCCTATCCTGTCTTTCCTGCTCCCCCCCCCTCTACTCACTGTCCTATCCTGTCTTTCCTGCCCCCCCCTCCCTCTACTCACTGTCCTATACTGTCTTTCCTGCCCCCCCCCCTCTACTCACTGTCCTATCCTGTCTTTCCTGCCCCCCCCCCTCTACTCACCGTCCTATCCTGTCTTTCCTGCCCCACCCCCCCTCTACTCACTGTCCTATCCTGTGTTTCCTGCCCCCCCTCTACTCACTGTCCTATCCTGTCTTTCCTGCCCCCCCCCCCCCCTCTACTCACCGTCCTATCCTGTGTTTCCTGCCCCCCCCTCTACTCACTGTCCTATCCTGTGTTTCCTGCCCCCCCTCTACTCACTGTCCTATCCTGTGTTTCCTGCCCCCCCTCTACTCACTGTCCTATCCTGTCTTTCCTACCCCCCCCTCTACTCACTGTCCTATCCTGTCTTTCCTGCCCCCCCCCCTCTACTCACTGTCCTATCCTGTGTTTCCTGCCCCCCCCCCTCTACTCACTGTCCTATCCTGTCTTTCCTGCCCCCCCCCTCTACTCACTGTCCTATCCTGTCTTTCCTGCCCCCCCCCCCTCTACTCACTGTCCTATCCTGTCTTTCCTGCCCCCCCCCCCTCTACTCACTGTCATATCCTGTGTTTCCTGCCCCCCCCCTCTACTCACTGTCCTATCCTGTCTTTCCTGCCCCCCCCCCCCCTCTACTCACTGTCCTATCCTGTCTTTCCTGCCCCCCCCCTCTACTCACTGTCCTATCCTGTGTTTCCTGCCCCCCCTCTACTCACTGTCCTATCCTGTCTTTCCTGCCCCCCCTCTACTCACTGTCCTATCCTGTCTTTCCTGCCCCCCCCCCTCTACTCACTGTCCTATCCTGTCTTTCCTGCCCCCCCCCCTCTACTCACTGTCCTATCCTGTCTTCCCTGCCCCCCCCCCCTACTCACTGTCCTATCCTGTCTTTCCTGCCCCCCCCTCTACTCACTGTCCTATCCTGTCTTCCCTGCCCCCCCCCTACTCACTGTCCTATCCTGTCTTCCCTGCCCCCCCCCCCCCCCTACTCACTGTCCTATCCTGTCTTTCCTGCCCCCCCCCTCTACTCACTGTCCTATCCTGTCTTTCCTGCCCCCCCCCTCTACTCACTGTCCTATCCTGTCTTTCCTGCCCCCCCCCTCTACTCCCTGTCCTATCCTGTCTTTCCTGCCCCTCCCCCCTCTACTCACTGTCCTATCCTGTCTTTCCTGCCCCTCCCCCCTCTACTCACTGTCCTATCCTGTCTTTCCTGCCCCCCCCTCTACTCACTGTCCTATCCTGTCTTTCCTGCCCCCCCCCCCTCTACTCACCGTCCTATCCTGTCTTTCCTGCTCCCCCCCCCTCTACTCACCGTCCTATCCTGTCTTTCCTGCCCCCCCCTCCCTCTACTCACTGTCCTATCCTGTCTTTCCTGCCCCCCCCCCTCTACTCACTGTCCTATCCTGTCTTTCCTGCCCCCCCCCCTCTACTCACCGTCCTATCCTGTCTTTCCTGCCCCACCCCCCCTCTACTCACTGTCCTATCCTGTGTTTCCTGCCCCCCCTCTACTCACTGTCCTATCCTGTCTTTCCTGGCCCCCCCCCCTCTACTCACCGTCCTATCCTGTGTTTCCTGCCCCCCCCTCTACTCACTGTCCTATCCTGTGTTTCCTGCCCCCCCTCTACTCACTGTCCTATCCTGTGTTTCCTGCCCCCCCTCTACTCACTGTCCTATCCTGTCTTTCCTACCCCCCCCCTCTACTCACTGTCCTATCCTGTCTTTCCTGCCCCCCCCCCCCCCTCTACTCACTGTCCTATCCTGTGTTTCCTGCCCCCCCCCCCCTCTACTCACTGTCCTATCCTGTCTTTCCTGCCCCCCCCCTCTACTCACTGTCCTATCCTGTCTTTCCTGCCCCCCCCCTCTACTCACTGTCCTATCCTGTCTTTCCTGCCCCCCCCCCCCTCTACTCACTGTCCTATCCTGTCTTTCCTGCCCCCCCCCTCTACTCACTGTCATATCCTGTGTTTCCTGCCCCCCCCCCTCTACTCACTGTCCTATCCTGTCTTTCCTGCCCCCCCCCCCCCCTCTACTCACTGTCCTATCCTGTCTTTCCTGCCCCCCCCCTCTACTCACTGTCCTATCCTGTGTTTCCTGCCCCCCCTCTACTCACTGTCCTATCCTGTCTTTCCTGCCCCCCCCCCCCTCTACTCACTGTCCTATCCTGTCTTTCCTTCCCCCCCTTCTCTGCTCACTGTCCTATCCTGTCTTTCCTGCCCCCCCCCCTCTACTCACTGTCCTATCCTGTCTTTCCTGCCCCCCCTCTACTCCCTGTCCTATCCTGTCTTTCCTGCCCCCCCCCTCTACTCACTGTCCTATCCTGTCTTTCCTGCCCCCCCCTCTACTCATTGTCCTATCCTGTCTTTCCTGCCCCCCCCCTCTACTCACTGTCCTATCCTGTCTTTCCTGCCCCCCCTCTACTCACTGTCCTATCCTGTCTTTCCTGCCCCCCCCCTCTACTCACTGTCCTATCCTGTCTTTCCTGCCCCCCCTCTACTCACTGTCCTATCCTGTCTTTCCTGCCCCCCCCCCCTCTACTCACCGTCCTAACCTGTCTCTCCTGCCCCCCCCCCCTCTACTCACTGTCCTATCCTGTCTTTCCTGCCCCCCCCCTCTACTCACTGTCCTATCCTGTCTTTCCTGCTCCCCCCCTCTACTCACTGTCCTATCCTGTCTTTCCTACCCCCCCCCTACTCACTGTCCTATCCTGCCTTTCCTCCCCCCTCTACTCACTGTCCTATCCTGTCTTTCCTACCCCCCCCCCCCCCCTCTACTCACTGTCCTATCCTGTCTTTCCTACCCCCCCCCCTGTACTCACTGTCCTATCCTGTCTTTCCTGCCCCCCCTCTACTCACTGTCCTATCCTGTCTTTCCTGCCCCCCCTCTACTCACTGTCCTATCCTGCCTTTCCTGCCCCCCCCCCTCTACTCACTGTCCTATCCTGTCTTTCCTGCCCCCCCCCCCTCTACTCACTGTCCTATCCTGTCTTTCCTGCCCCCCCCCTCTACTCACTGTCCTATCCTGTCTTTCCTGCCCCCCCTCTACTCACTGTCCTATCCTGTCTTTCCTGCCCCCCCTTCTACTCACTGTCCTATCCTGTCTTCCCCCCCCCTCTACTCACTGTCCTATCCTGTCTTTCCTGCCCCCCCCCCTCTACTCACTGTCCTATCCTGTCTTTCCTGCCCCTCCCCCCTCTACTCACTGTCCTATCCTGTCTTTCCTGCCCCCCCCCCTACTCACTGTCCTATCCTGTCTTTCCTGCCCCCCCCTCTACTCACTGTCCTATCCTGTCTTTCCTGCCCCCCCCCCTCTACTCACTGTCCTATCCTGTCTTTCCTGCCCCTCCCCCCTCTACTCACTGTCATATCCTGTCTTTCCTGCCCCCTCTACTCACTGTCCTATCCTGCCTTTCCTGCCCCCCCTCTACTCACTGTCCTATCCTGTCTTTCCTGCCCCCCCCCTCTACTCACTGTCCTATCCTGTCTTTCTCACCCCCATCTACTCAATGTCGTATCCATAAAAGCATGTAGAATTACAAAAAAAAAACATTTGAAAAAGAGAAGAAGATATCCCATTGGTTTAACCAGCTGTATTGAGTTCTGGAACTCATCGATGATCACGAGCAGTTTCCAAACTATCCCCTTCCATTGGTTTAACCAACTGTATCCCATCAGTTCCTCGTTGTATTGTGATCCTGTCTTGTTGTTCATTCCCCAGTCCCTGGTTCCCGCTCGCTTTGAGACCCGTACTGCGACTGGCCTCGTGAAGGGCCACGCCTACTCTGTGACTGCCGTTGAGGAGGTGAGATACATACAGATTCACTTTACGCCAAGTATCGTGAGTTATTAGATGACATTATTAGATAGACCATGAGATACACTACATCATTAGATAGACCATGAGATACACTACATTATTAGATAGACCATGAGATACACTACATTATTAGATAGATAGGTAGGTAGGTAGGTAGGTAGATAGGTAGGTAGGTAGGTAGGTAGGTAGGTAGATAGGTAGGTAGATAGGTAGGTAGGTAGGTAGGTAGATAGGTAGGTAGGTAGGTAGGTAGGTAGGTAGGTAGGTAGGTAGGTAGGTAGGTAGGTAGGTACACTACATTATTAGATAGACCATGAGATACACTACATTATTAGATAGACCATGAGACACACTACATTATTAGATAGATAGGTAGGTAGGTAGGTAGGTAGGTAGGTAGATAGGTAGGTAGGTAGGTAGGTAGGTAGGTAGGTAGGTAGATAGGTAGGTAGGTAGGTAGGTAGGTAGGTAGGTAGGTAGGTAGGTACACTACATTATTAGATAGACCATGAGATACACTACATTATTAGATAGACCATGAGATACACTACATTATTAGATAGACCATGAGACACACTACATTATTAGATAGACCATGAGACACACTACATTATTAGATAGATAGGTAGGTAGGTAGGTAGGTAGGTAGGTAGGTAGGTAGGTAGGTAGGTAGGTAGGTAGATAGGTAGGTAGGTAGGTAGGTAGGTAGGTAGGTAGGTAGGTACACTACATTATTAGATAGACCATGAGATACACTACATTATTAGATAGGTAGGTAGGTAGGTAGGTAGGTAGGTAGGTAGGTAGGTAGGTAGGAAGGTAGGTAGGTAGGTAGGTAGGTAGGTAGGTACACTACATTATTAGATAGATAGATAGGTAGGTAGATAGGAAGGTAGGTAGGTAGGTAGATAGATAGGTAGGTAGATAGGAAGGTAGGTAGGTAGGTAGGTAGGTAGGAAGGTAGGTAGGTAGGTAGGTAGGTAGGTAGATAGGTAGGTAGGTAGGTAGGTAGGTAGATAGGAAGGTAGGTAGGTAGGTAGGTAGGTACACTACATTATTAGATAGATAGATAGATAGATAGGTAGGTAGATAGGAAGGTAGGTAGGTAGGTAGGTAGGTAGGTAGGTAGGTAGGTACACTACATTATTAGATAGATAGATAGGTAGGTAGATAGGAAGGTAGGTAGGTAGGTAGGTAGGTAGGTAGGTAGGTAGATAGGAAGGTAGGTAGGTAGGTAGGTAGGTAGGTAGGTAGGTAGGTAGGTAGGTACACTACATTATTAGATAGATAGATAGGTAGGTAGATAGGAAGGTAGGTAGGTAGGTAGGTAGGTAGGTAGGTAGGTAGGTAGGTAGATAGGAAGGTAGGTAGGTAGGTAGGTAGGTAGATAGGAAGGTAGGTAGGTAGGTAGGTAGGTAGATAGGAAGGTAGGTAGGTAGGTAGGTAGGTAGGTAGGTAGGTAGATAGGAAGGTAGGTAGGTAGGTAGGTAGGTAGGTAGGTAGATAGGTAGGTAGGTAGGTAGGTACACTACATTATTAGATAGATAGATAGGTAGGTAGATAGGAAGGTAGGTAGGTAGGTAGGTAGGTAGATACACTACATTATTAGATAGATAGATAGGTAGGTAGATAGGAAGGTAGGTAGGTAGGTAGGTAGGTAGGTAGGTAGGTAGGTAGGTACACTACATTATTAGATAGATAGATAGGTAGGTAGATAGGAAGGTAGGTAGGTAGGTAGGTAGGTAGGTAGGTAGGTACACTACATTATTAGATAGATAGATAGGTAGGTAGGTAGGTAGGTAGGTAGGTAGGTAGGTAGGTAGGTAGATAGGTAGGTAGGTAGGTAGGTAGGTAGGTAGGTAGGTAGGTAGGTACACTACATTATTAGATAGATAGATAGGTAGGTAGGTAGGTAGGTAGGTAGGTAGGTAGGTAGGTAGGTAGGTAGGTAGGTAGATAGATAGGTAGGTAGGTAGGTAGGTAGGTAGGTAGGTAGGTAGGTAGGTAGGTAGGTAGATAGGTAGGTAGGTAGGTAGGTAGGTAGGTAGGTAGGTACACTACATTATTAGATAGGTAGGTAGGTAGGTAGGTAGATAGGAAGGTAGGTAGGTAGGTAGGTAGGTAGGTAGGTAGATAGGAAGGTAGGTAGGTAGGTAGGTAGGTAGGTAGATAGGTAGGTAGGTAGGTAGGTAGGTAGATAGGTAGGTAGGTAGGTAGGTAGGTAGGTAGGTAGGTAGGTAGGTAGGTAGGTAGGTAGGTACACTACATTATTAGATAGACCATGAGATACACTACATTATTAGATAGACCATGAGACACACTACATTATTAGATAGACCATGAGACACACTACATTATTAGATAGATAGGTAGGTAGGTAGGTAGGTAGGTAGGTAGGTAGGTAGGTAGGTAGGTAGGTAGATAGGTAGGTAGGTAGGTAGGTAGGTAGGTAGGTAGGTAGATAGGTAGGTAGGTAGGTAGGTAGGTAGGTAGGTAGGTAGGTAGGTAGGTAGGTACACTACATTATTAGACAGACCATGAGATACACTACATTATTAGATAGACCATGAGACACACTACATTATTAGATAGACCATGAGACACACTACATTATTAGATAGATAGGTAGGTAGGTAGGTAGGTAGGTAGGTAGGTAGGTAGGTAGGTAGGTGGGTAGGTGGGTGGGTGGGTGGGTGGGTGGGTGGGTGGGTGGGTGGGTGGGTGGGTGGGTGGGTAGGTAGGTAGGTAGGTAGGTGGGTAGGTGGGTAGGTGGGTGGGTGGGTGGGTGGGTGGGTAGGTAGGTAGGTAGGTAGGTAGGTACACTACATTATTATATAGATAGATAGATAGATAGATAGATAGATAGATAGATAGATAGATAGATAGATAGATAGACTACATTATTAGATCAAGCATGAGATACAGAGCTGTGGTTAGATGACTGTAGTCCTTTTGAAAGCTGACTGAATGGACCCGTGGTTGTTACCATGGTGATTGTTACATGGACCGGTGTGGGTGTGCCTCTCCTCAGTGTAAGCAGTCCCAGCACAAGGCGTCTAAGGTGGTTGTTACCATGGTGATTGTTACATGGACCGGTGTGGGTGTGTCTCTCCTCAGTGTAAGCAGTCCCAGCACAAGGCGTCTAAGGTGGTTGTTACCATGGTGATTGTTACATGGACCGGTGTGGGTGTGTCTCTCCTCAGTGTAAGCAGTCCCAGCACAAGGCGTCTAAGGTGGTTGTTACCATGGTGATTGTTACATGGACTGGTGTGGGTGTGTTTCTCCTCAGTGTAAGCAGTCCCAACAGGTGTGTGTTTCTCCTCAGTGTAAGCAGTCCCAACAGGTGTGTGTTTCTCCTCAGTGTAAGCAGTCCCAACAGGTGTGTGTGTGTTTCTCCTCAGTGTAAGCAGTCCCAACAGGTGTGTGTTTCTCCTCAGTGTAAGCATTTCCAACAGGTGTGTGTTTCTCCTCAGTGTAAGCAGTCCCAGCACAAGGCGTCTAAGGTGCGTCTGGTGCGCCTCAGGAACCCCTGGGGACAGGTGGAGTGGAACGGGCCCTGGAGTGACAAGTAAGACACACCTGATTGATTGGTTAATTACTTGATTAATTGGTTGACTGACTGATTGGTTGACTGAATGGTTGGTTGATTGGTTGACTGACTGATTGGTTGACTGAATGGTTGGTTGATTGGTTGATTAATTGATTGTTTAATTGGTTGATTGGTTGACTGATTGGTTGGTTGACTGAATGGTTGGTTGGTTGGTTGATTGGTTGACTGACTGACTGATTGGTTGGTTGACTGAATGGTTGGTTGATTAATTGATTGGTTGACTGACTGATTGGTTGACTGAATGGTTGGTTGATTGGTTCACTGATTGGTCAACAGTCAACAGCCTGATCAAATCTATGTGAAGGAGATGTGTCACACTGCATAAGGCAAATGGTCACACCAGATACTGACTGGTTTTCTAATCCACAACCCTACCTCATTTTAAGATATCTGTGGCCAACAGATGCATATGTGTATTCCCAGTCATGTGAAATCCATAGATTAGGGCCTAATTCATTTATTTCAATTGATATGAACTGTAACTCAGTGAAATTGTTACATGTCGCGTTCATATTTTTGTTCAGTGAAATTATTCCCCCAAAAAAGTGACACTTCAGGGAAAATTAGTTTTGATAGGCTACAGTAGGCTATAGTTTAGGAGTCAGGGAAGTCAGGGTTAAGTAGTAATGTATTACATGTAACGGGGATTACGTAATCAGATTACAAATAGGAAGTAACTGTAATCAACCCAGATTACTTTTTTTATAATAAATATAAAAGTGTAATATAATTACAGTTATATTCTTAAAAACAGTTGATTACATTTGGGATTACTTCATCGAATATCAAGAGGAACCAACATTGGTGTCATTTGCAGCACCATCAAGACGTCACATGGTCTGTTGATCGCCCATCAAGACGTCACATGGTCTGTTGGTCTGTTGATCGCCCAACAAGACGTCACATGGTCTGTTGATCGCCCATCAAGACGTCACATGGTCTGTTGATCGCCCAACAAGACGTCACATGGTCTGTTGATCACCCAACAAGACGTCACATGGTCTGTTGATCGCCCATCAAGACGTCACATGGTCTGTTGATCACCCAACAAGACGTCACATGGTCTGTTGATCACCCAACAAGACGTCACATGGTCTGTTGATCGCCCAACAAGACGTCACATGGTCTGTTGGTCTGTTGATCACCCAACAAGACGTCACATGGTCTGTTGATCGCCCAACAAGACGTCACATGGTCTGTTGGTCTGTTGATCACCCAACAAGACGTCACATGGTCTGTTGGTCTGTTGATCACCCAACAAGACGTCACATGGTCTGTTGATCACCCAACAAGACGTCACATGGTCTGTTGATCACCCAACAAGACGTCACATGGTCTGTTGATCACCCATCAAGACGTCACATGGTCTGTTGATCACCCAACAAGACGTCACATGGTCTGTTGATCACCCATCAAGACGTCACATGGTCTGTTGATCACCCAACAAGACGTCACATGGTCTGTTGATCACCCATCAAGACGTCACATGGTCTGTTGATCACCCAACAAGACGTCACATGGTCTGTTGATCACCCATCAAGACGTCACATGGTCTGTTGATCACCCATCAAGACGTCACATGGTCTGTTGATCGCCCATCAAGACGTCACATGGTCTGTTGATCGCCCATCAAGACGTCACATGGTCTGTTGGTCTGTTGATCGCCCAACAAGACGTCACATGGTCTGTTGATCGCCCAACAAGACGTCACATGGTCTGTTGGTCTGTTGATCACCCAACAAGACGTCACATGGTCTGTTGATCGCCCAACAAGACGTCACATGGTCTGTTGATCACCCAACAAGACGTCACATGGTCTGTTGATCGCCCAACAAGACGTCACATGGTCTGTTGATCGCCCAACAAGACGTCACATGGTCTGTTGATCTGTTGATCACCCATCAAGACGTCACATGGTCTGTTGATCTGTTGATCACCCAACAAGACGTCACATGGTCTGTTGATCTGTTGATCACCCATCAAGACGTCACATGGTCTGTTGATCACCCATCAAGACGTCACATGGTCTGTTGGTCTGTTGATCACCCAACAAGACGTCACATGGTCTGTTGATCGCCCATCAAGACGTCACATGGTCTGTTGGTCTGTTGATCACCCAAAAAGACGTCACATGGTCTGTTGATCACCCAACAAGACGTCACATGGTCTGTTGATCACCCATCAAGACGTCACATGGTCTGTTGTTCTGTTGATCGCCCATCAAGACGTCACATGGTCTGTTGGTCTGTTGATCACCCAACAAGACGTCACATGGTCTGTTGGTCTGTTGATCACCCAACAAGACGTCACATGGTCTGTTGGTCTGTTGATCACCCAACAAGACGTCACATGGTCTGTTGATCACCCAACAAGACGTCACATGGTCTGTTGATCACCCAACAAGACGTCACATGGTCTGTTGATCACCCATCAAGACGTCACATGGTCTGTTGATCACCCAACAAGACGTCACATGGTCTGTTGATCACCCATCAAGACGTCACATGGTCTGTTGATCACCCAACAAGACGTCACATGGTCTGTTGATCACCCATCAAGACGTCACATGGTCTGTTGATCACCCAACAAGACGTCACATGGTCTGTTGATCACCCATCAAGACGTCACATGGTCTGTTGATCACCCATCAAGACGTCACATGGTCTGTTGATCGCCCATCAAGACGTCACATGGTCTGTTGATCGCCCATCAAGACGTCACATGGTCTGTTGGTCTGTTGATCGCCCAACAAGACGTCACATGGTCTGTTGATCGCCCAACAAGACGTCACATGGTCTGTTGGTCTGTTGATCACCCAACAAGACGTCACATGGTCTGTTGATCGCCCAACAAGACGTCACATGGTCTGTTGATCACCCAACAAGACGTCACATGGTCTGTTGATCGCCCAACAAGACGTCACATGGTCTGTTGATCGCCCAACAAGACGTCACATGGTCTGTTGATCTGTTGATCACCCATCAAGACGTCACATGGTCTGTTGATCTGTTGATCACCCAACAAGACGTCACATGGTCTGTTGATCTGTTGATCACCCATCAAGACGTCACATGGTCTGTTGATCACCCATCAAGACGTCACATGGTCTGTTGGTCTGTTGATCACCCAACAAGACGTCACATGGTCTGTTGATCGCCCATCAAGACGTCACATGGTCTGTTGGTCTGTTGATCACCCAAAAAGACGTCACATGGTCTGTTGATCACCCAACAAGACGTCACATGGTCTGTTGATCACCCATCAAGACGTCACATGGTCTGTTGTTCTGTTGATCGCCCATCAAGACGTCACATGGTCTGTTGATCGCCCAACAAGACGTCACATGGTCTGTTGATCACCCATCAAGACGTCACATGGTCTGTTGATCACCCATCAAGACGTCACATGGTCTGTTGATCACCCATCAAGACGTCACATGGTCTGTTGATCACCCATCAAGACGTCACATGGTCTGTTGGTCTGTTGATCACCCATCAAGACGTCACATGGTCTGTTGATCACCCATCAAGACGTCACATGGTCTGTTGGTCTGTTGATCGCCCAACAAGACGTCACATGGTCTGTTGATCGCCCATCAAGACGTCACATGGTCTGTTGATCACCCATCAAGACGTCACATGGTCTGTTGTTCTGTTGATCGCCCATCAAGACGTCACATGGTCTGTTGGTCTGTTGATCACCCAACAAGACGTCACATGGTCTGTTGGTCTGTTGATCACCCAACAAGACGTCACATGGTCTGTTGATCACCCAACAAGACGTCACATGGTCTGTTGATCACCCAACAAGACGTCACATGGTCTGTTGATCACCCAACAAGACGTCACATGGTCTGTTGATCACCCAACAAGACGTCACATGGTCTGTTGATCACCCAACAAGACGTCACATGGTCTGTTGATCGCCCAACAAGACGTCACATGGTCTGTTGATCACCCAACAAGACGTCACATGGTCTGTTGATCGCCCAACAAGACGTCACATGGTCTGTTGATCACCCAACAAGACGTCACATGGTCTGTTGATCGCCCAACAAGACGTCACATGGTCTGTTGATCGCCCAACAAGACGTCACATGGTCTGTTGATCACCCAACAAGACGTCACATGGTCTGTTGATCGCCCATCAAGACGTCACACGGTCTGTTGTTCTGTTGATCGCCCAACAAGACGTCACATGGTCTGTTGATCACCCAACAAGACGTCACATGGTCTATTGATCACCCAACAAGACGTCACACGGTCTGTTGATCGCCCATCAAGACGTCACATGGTCTGTTGATCGCCCATCAAGACGTCACACGGTCTGTTGTTCTGTTGATCGCCCATCAAGACGTCACATGGTCTGTTGATCGCCCAACAAGACGTCACATGGTCTGTTGATCGCCCATCAAGACGTCACACGGTCTGTTGTTCTGTTGATCGCCCAACAAGACGTCACATGGTCTGTTGATCGCCCATCAAGACGTCACATGGTCTGTTGATCACCCATCAAGACGTCACATGGTCTGTTGTTCTGTTGATCGCCCAACAAGACGTCACATGGTCTGTTGATCGCCCATCAAGACGTCACACGGTCTGTTGTTCTGTTGATCGCCCAACAAGACGTCACATGGTCTGTTGATCGCCCATCAAGACGTCACACGGTCTGTTGATCGCCCATCAAGACGTCACATGGTCTGTTGATCACCCATCAAGACGTCACATGGTCTGTTGTTCTGTTGATCGCCCAACAAGACGTCACATGGTCTGTTGATCGCCCATCAAGACGTCACATGGTCTGTTGATCACCTATCAAGACTTCACATGGTCTGTTGTTCTGTTGATCGCCCAACAAGACGTCACATGGTCTGTTGATCACCCAACAAGACGTCACACGGTCTGTTGATCACCCATCAAGACTTCACATGGTCTGTTGTTCTGTTGATCGCCCAACAAGACGTCACATGGTCTGTTGATCGCCCATCAAGACGTCACACGGTCTGTTGTTCTGTTGATCGCCCATCAAGACGTCACACGGTCTGTTGTTCTGTTGATCGCCCAACAAGATGTCACATGGTCTGTTGATCGCCCATCAAGACGTCACATGGTCTGTTGATCGCCCAACAAGACGTCACATGGTCTGTTGATCGCCCATCAAGACGTCACACGGTCTGTTGTTCTGTTGATCGCCCAACAAGACGTCACATGGTCTGTTGATCGCCCATCAAGACGTCACACGGTCTGTTGATCGCCCATCAAGACGTCACATGGTCTGTTGATCGCCCATCAAGACGTCACACGGTCTGTTGTTCTGTTGATCACCCATCAAGACGTCACACGGTCTGTTGATCGCCCATCAAGACGTCACATGGTCTGTTGATCACCCATCAAGACGTCACATGGTCTGTTGTTCTGTTGATCGCCCATCAAGACGTCACACGGTCTGTTGTTCTGTTGATCACCCATCAAGACGTCACATGGTCTGTTGTTCTGTTGATCACCCATCAAGACGTCACACGGTCTGTTGATCGCCCATCAAGACGTCACATGGTCTGTTGTTCTGTTGATCACCCAACAAGACGTCACATGGTCTGTTGTTCTGTTAATCACCCAACAAGACGTCACATGGTCTGTTGTTCTGTTGATCGCCCAACAAGACGTCACATGGTCTGTTGATCACCCAGCAAGACGTCACATGGTCTGTTGTTCTGTTGATCGCCCAACAAGACGTCACATGGTCTGTTGATCACCCATCAAGACGTCACATGGTCTGTTGATCACCCATCAAGACGTCACATGGTCTGTTGATCACCCATCAAGACGTCACATGGTCTGTTGTTCTGTTGATCACCCAACAAGACGTCACATGGTCTGTTGTTCTGTTAATCACCCAACAAGACGTCACATGGTCTGTTGTTCTGTTGATCGCCCAACAAGACGTCACATGGTCTGTTGATCACCCAGCAAGACGTCACATGGTCTGTTGTTCTGTTGATCGCCCAACAAGACGTCACATGGTCTGTTGATCGCCCATCAAGACGTCACATGGTCTGTTGATCGCCCATCAAGACGTCACATGGTCTGTTGATCACCCATCAAGACGTCACACGGTCTGTTGTTCTGTTGATCGCCCAACAAGACGTCACATGGTCTGTTGATCGCCCATCAAGACGTCACATGGTCTGTTGTTCTGTTGATCGCCCATCAAGGGTGGATTGCTTCCTGCTTTGTAACGCTGCACGTTTCCGGTCTCTCTCCTTTGTGTGCTCCGGAGCGAGAGAAAAATGCTTTCTGATTGCACAAAAAAACTACAAACTAACGTCGGCCGTTCAATTTCACAGTGAGGGCATAGGCCATCATTTTACTGATATCAATTACACAGCTAACTTTGAGTAGACTAAATATTAGGCTATATTATTTAGAGTTAACATCTAGTTAGCAACTGGAAATGTTACAATGGAGCCCTGTGACTAAACTCTCACACATACACGATAATATAGAACTATAGGATGAATGAAAGGATATTTATGCTCTCACAATAGTCCCCAATTTGAAAGTAGTCAAATTAAATAATGCTTGATCAGGTGCACATTTTTAAAACATTTAAAAAAAAATATGTCTGGTTGTTAGAAGGGACAGTAATCCCAAAGTATTCAGATTACAGTACTCGTTTTGAGTAATCCGAAGAATTACGTTACTAAGAAAGAGACCTGGGGGTGTTTTCTGTGAATTTATGTCTTAAGGCTCCTTTGAATTTCCTGCAGCCCGGGGAAAAATCTCTTGCGACAACGGAGTGATCAAATGAAGATCCTACAGCTGTATATTCCCATGTCAGGGAAGGTCCCTGTATCATACTATTGAGTTTGTCTGTTGTTGGTGTTGATGATGTTGATGTTGTTGTTGATGTTGTTGTTGTTGATGTTGTTGTTGATGTTGTTGTTGTCGATGTTGTTGTTGTTGATGATGTTGTTGATGTTGTTGTTGATGTAGTTGTTGATGTTGTTGTTGTTGTTGTTGTTGTTGATGATGTTGTTGTTGTTGATGTTGTTGTTGTTGATGTTGCTGTTGTTGTTGTTGATGTTGTTGTTGTTGTTGTTGTTGTTGTTGTTGTTGTTGTTGATGTTGATGTTGTTGATGTTGTTGTTGTTGTTGATGTTGTTGTTGTTGTTGTTGCTGTTGTTGATGTTGTTGTTGTTGTTGTTGTTGTTGATGATGTTGTTGTTGTTGATGTTGTTGTTGTTGATGTTGTTGTTGTTGTTGCCTCCCGTCCACAGCTCTAAGGAGTGGGTGTCTCTGTCTAAGGGAGAGAAAGACAAGCTCCAGCATCAAAGTGCTGAGGACGGTGAGTTCTGGTGAGTACTGTTTCTCTCTTCAACAATGTCCTTCTAGTTTGCTCTTGAAAAATGTACGCTTGTTGTTGTCTCGACCCACGTTTCATGTCCTGTCGTCTGTCTCGACTGGAAAAGGAAAACCCACACTCACTGAAAAGTTATTCTGCTGCTAAAGAACGGCTAAATGTACCGACTGTTTCAGTCTTCCTTTTCCAGTGTAACAAAAGATGTTTGATTACAAATGATTGAGTAGAGCATGCCAATTCTTGACTCTCCCTCCCCTCTATCTCCCTGACCCTCTGTCTCTCTCTCCTTCCTCTCCCACTCCTCTGTCCCCCATCCAGCTGTTTCCCTCTCCTCTGTCTCCCTGTCCCTCTGTCTCTCTCTCCTCTGTCTCCTTCTCCCACTCCTATGTCTCCCTCTCCTCTGTCTCCCTGTCCCTCTGTCTCTCTCTCCTCCCTCTCCCACTCCTCTGTCCCCCATCCAACTGTTTCCCTCTCCTCTGTCTCCCTATCTCTCTCTCCCACTCCTCTGTCCCACATCCAGCTGTTTCCCTCTCCACTGTCTCCCGGTCCCACTCCTCTGTCTCCCTCTCCTCTGTCGCCCACTCCTCTGTCTCCCTCTCCTCTGTCGCCCACTCCTCTGTCTCCCTCTCCTCTGTCTCCCTCTCCTCTGTCTCCCTGTCCCTCTGTCTCTCTCTCCTCCCTCTCCCACTCCTCTGTCCCCCATCCAGCTGTTTCCCTCTCCTCTGTCTCTCTCTCCTCTGTCTCCCTCTTCCACTCCTCTGTCTCCCATCCAGCTGTTTCCCTCTCCACTGTCTCCTTCTCCCTCTCCTCTGTCTCTCACTCCTCTGTCTCCCTCTCCCACTCCTCTGTCTCCCTCTCCCACTCCTCTGTCTCCCTCTCCCGCGCCTCTGTCTCCTTCTCCTGCGCCTCTGTCTCCCTCTCCCGCTCCTCTGTCTCCCTCTCCCGCTCCTCTGTCTCCCTCTCCCGCTCCTCTGTCTCCCTCTCCTCTGTCAATCATAGCCTTCTGAAAGTATGTGTTTTGGCTTTACACCTCCTTCTATATTGTAGTTAAAGCATTACCTGTCTATCAGAACACAGAGGTATTTAATGATATTTGATATTTCGTATTTTATTAGGATCCCCATTAGCTGTTGCAAAAGCAGCAGCTACTCTTCCTGGGGTTCCACACAAAACATGAAACATAATACAGAATGACATAATACAGAACATCAATAGACAAGAACACCTCAAGGACAGAACTCTCAAAAATAATCCAGGTAGAATCAGGGATTCCCCAGGGCAGCTGTTTAGGCCCCTTACTTTTTTCAATCTTACTAACGACATGCCACTTTGAGTAAAGCCAGTGTGTCTATGTATGTGGATGACTCAACACTATACACGTCAGCTACTACAGCGACTGAAATGACTGCAACACTCAACAAAGAGCTGCAGTTAGTTTCAGAGTGGGTGGCAAGGAATAAGTTAGCCCTGAATATTTCAAAAACTAAAAGCATTGTATTTGTTACAAATCATTCACTGAACCCTAAACCTCAACTAAATCTTGTAATAAATAATGTGGAAATTGAGCAAGTTGAGGTGACTAAACTGCTTGGGGGTAACCCGGGATTGTAAACTGTCATGGTCAAAACATATTGATACAACAGTAGCTAAGATGGGGAGAAGTCTGTCCATAATAAAGCGCTGCTCTGGCTTCTTAACAACACTCCCTCTCCTCTGTCTCCCTCTTCTCTGTCTCTCTCTCCATCTTTCTCTCCTCTCTCTCTCCTCGGTCTTCCTCTCCTCTCTCTCCCTCTCTGTCTCCCTCTCCCCCTCCTTCCTCTGTCTCCCCAGGATGTCCTTTGAGGACTTCAAGAAGAACTACACCAAGATAGAGATCTGCAACCTGACCCCTGATGCCCTGGAGGACGATAAGATCCACAAGTGGACGGTGTCTGTGAACGAGGGTCGTTGGGTCAGAGGCTGCTCCGCCGGGGGCTGCAGGAACTACCCAAGTAGGAGATGACCCCTAACCTCTAACCTCTAAACCCTGTATTATATGGACCTTCATCTGTAATTTGTTATTATTTTAGTTGAATTCAGACTTGGGTAGTAATTACAGTAATAATTGTTTTATTTTAAATCGCTTTAGCTGTGGTTGATTGAGCATGCCTGATGCAATGGAACCAATTGAATGGTCTTACAATTGCACTTCCCTTCTACCTGGCTCTCCGGTCAGGCTAAATCACTATTTTAACTCAGGTCTAGTTGCGTGGTGTCTAGGATTGTCCTCATACGGGGCACCATTACGTAGTAGTCAATGTCAAGGCCCCATTGCAGTCAAAAAATATATTTCCACACTTTAAAGTTTAAAGTTAGAATAATACTGTGAAATTGTGAAAATTATGATAATGATTTATTTTTTTGTGTGTAAAAGCTGTTTGAAAAGATTGCATGAAATTTCAGCTGTTTTGGTAGGGTGGAGTTTTGGCCTGCCTGGTGACATCATCAGGCTGTAAATTAGGTAATAGACCAATAACAAAGAGAGTTTCAAACCTCTCTGCCGATAACAGCTCGTTTTCAGTTTCCCCTTCCCCACTCAGACCACTCCCAGACATTCCTAGAAAATGTTTCGCTTGAGAAATTGCTTTTTGCTAAGAAGCTATTTTTTTTAATTTTTTTTTACCATTTTTAATTGAAAACAATTATAGTAAGGTACTTAATTGTTATCCAGAAATGATTTTATATTAAGATAAAAACAGTAGCATTGGACTTTTAAGTGATGTGGCGTGTTTGGATCTGGACGCGCTCCTTACCTGCAGATACATTCTGGACCAACCCTCAGTTCCGTTTGTGTCTCCTGGAGGAGGATGATGACTCGGAGGACAACGAGGTGGCGTGTTCCTTCGTGGTCTCTCTGATGCAGAAGAACAGACGGAAAGAGAGGAAGTTGGGAGCCAATCTCTTCACCATCGGATTTGCCATCTACGAGGTGTCCCCTGTCAGCCCCCCCCCCCCCCCCCCAAAAAAACAACTAAACAAACAAATCAACTACTAAAGAATCTAAGATAACTTTTATTATTCTTTAAAGGGGAAATATGCAGTTCAAACAACAACAAAGCACATAGTTAGTTTTAAAAAGTCCAAAAATGGATATACAAATCACAGATTGCCCCTTTAGCGCCTAACCACATACCCACATGTACACGCTGCCTTCTGTTGTAACACGGTTTAGTTTTGAGCAGAGCCGCGTTCTCTGATCTTGTTTTCTGCTGCAAACACAACTCACAACTCTTCTCTCTGTCTGTCTGCAGGTGCCGAAGGAGGTAAAGGACAGGGGACGTGGACTGTGTCGCTTTACACATTGAGCTTTTATCATTCCAATACACTTTACCGCAATATTTATTTATAAATGTGTTACTATTAAAAGTGTGTATATGATTAATAGTATGTAACGGATGTGAAATGGCTAGCTAGTTAGCGGGTACGCGCTAGTAGCGTTTCAATCAGTTACGTCACTTACTCTGAAACCTGTTAGTAGTGTTGGCCCTCGCTCTGCAAAGGCCGCGGCTTTTGTGGAGCGATGGGTAACGACGCTTCGTGGGTGACCGTTGTTGATGTGTGCAGAGGGTCCCTGGTTCTCGCCCGGGGCGAGGGGACGGTCAAAAGTTATACTGTTACATAGTACAACAACAATAACTAATTCAACACTTTTGTTTTCGCACTTTTCATTCCCAGTCTTTCTTCTCCTGCCTCCTCCGTCTGTGTCTGTGTGTTTCTGACCAGATGCACGGCAACAAGCAGCCCATGCAGAAGGACTTCTTCCTGTTCAACTCATCCAAGGCTCGCTGCAAGTCCTACATCAACCTGAGGGAGGTGACCCAGCGCTTCCGTCTGAGCCCCGGGGAGTACGTGATCATCCCGTCTACCTACGAGCCTCACCAGGAGGGAGAATTCATTCTCAGAGTCTTCTCCGAAAAGAAGAACACCTCAGAGTGAGTGAGAGAGAGAGAGGGGTGGTGGTGGAGCACAGAGGGAATATGTCTAGTCCTGCTGGGAAACGCAACGCAAGGCCATAGTGAAGTGTCTAAAAGGTTTATATTAACAGTAGGGCCGGGATTCAAACCAACGCAGATAAACGGGCCTGTGCAGTGCGATAGACTTTTTAAAAGGCACATTTTCCCCCAGACGTTTTGCTGTGATCCTGTTGCGTCGCTGTAAACACTGCAGATGGCGTTGTTATAAAGATTAAATCGCCTTTTGAAAAAGTCAATCGCAGCGCACAGGTCGTTTATCTGCGTTTGGTTGAATCCCGGCTCATGTTTTCCTTGGCCACTGGTTAACTATATATATATATGTGTCAATAGATCTGCAAATACATGTATCCATTCTATCTACTTCATTGCCATCTTGGTAATAGTATGGGATGGGAAATGAGTATTTATTATCGCCAGCTTCTCTGGTGTTTCCCAGTTATAGTATCTCGCTCTATGTCTAAGATGGGCGAACAGTTATAGTATCTGGCCTTATGTCACAGTATCTGGCCTTATGTCACAGTATCTGGCCTTATGTCACAGTATCTGGCCTTATGTCACAGTATCTGGCCTTATGTCACAGTGTCTGGCCTTATGTCACAGTATCTGGCCTTATGTCACATTAGCTGGCCTTATGTCACAGTATCTGGCCTAATGTCACAGTATCTGGCCTAATGTCACAGTATCTGGCCTAATGTCACAGTATCTGGCCTTATGTCACAGTATCGGGCCTTATGTCACAGTATCTGGCCTAATGTCACAGTATCTGGCCTTATGTCACAGTATCTGGCCTAATGTCACAGTATCTGGCCCTATGTCACAGTATCTAGCTCTATGTCACAATATCTCGCCTTATGTCACAGTATCTCGCCTTATGTCACAGTATCTGGCCTAATGTCACAGTATCTGGCCTAATGTCACAGTATCTGGCCTAATGTCACAGTTTCTGGCCTAATGTCACAGTTTCTGGCCTAATGTCACAGTATCTGTCCCTATGTCACAGTATCTGGCCTTATGTCACAGTATCTGGCCTAATTTTTTTATTTTTTATTTATTTCACCTTTATTTAACCAGGTAGGCAAATTGAGAACACGTTCTCATTTACAATTGCGACCTGGCCAAGATAAAGCAAAGCAGTTCGACACATACAACAACACATAGTTACACATGGAGTAAAACAAACATACAGTCAATAATACAGTGAAAATAAGTCTATATACAATATGAGCAAGTGAGGTGAGATAAGGGAGGTGAAGGCAAACAAAATATATATATAAATAAATAAAAAAATATAAAAAGGCCATGGTGGCGAAGTAAATACAATATAGCAAGTAAAAAAATAACACTGGAATGGTTGGTTTGCAGTGGAAGAAGGTGCAAAGTAGAGATAGAAATAATGGGGTGCAAAGGAGCAAAATAAATAAATACAGTAGGTAAAGAGGTAGTTGTTTGGGCTAAATTATAGATGGGCTATGTGTCACGCCCTGGCCTTAGTATTCTTTGTTTTTGGTTACGTGTGTGTATGTTTGGGTTTTGGCAAGTGTTTCTCTCTGCGCCCTTGATGTTCGGGCTTATTCAGTTTTGAATTAAGAAAAAATATAAGGAATATTTTTTTCCAAAGCGGCTCTCTCTCTCTCTGCGTCTGGTTCTTTCGCCAACCTAGTTCCGCGTGACAGAATCCCGCACCACACAAAATGGAACCAGCAGGAGCAGCCGCGTCTCCTCTCCCATCGATGGAGGAAAGGGTCCTCCATCACACCAGTGTTCTCCACCGTATTGGGTCGGCTATGGACCAAATGATGGAGAGGATGGATCGATGGGAGAGGAGTGGCCTTCCCACCTCATCTCCAGCACCCCCTCCTCCAACACCTCCTGTTCCTGTTTCAGCATCCGGCTCCGGGGCTCTTCGGCTGGCGCTCCCACGGGAGTATGATGGAACGGCGGCCGGGTGTCAGGGGTTTCTTCTTCAGCTGGAGCTTTACCTGGCGACCGTTCGTCCTACTCCCTCCGGAGAGGAGAGCGTGTGCGCCCTCGTCTCCTGTTTGACTGGACGAGCTCTTGAATGGGCCAACGCAGTGTGGAATGGCCCAGACTCGGCGAGGGATCATTACCCTGAGTTCACCCGCCGATTCCGAGCTGTGTTTGACCACCCACCAGACAGAATTACTCACCATAGGACCAAGCGGCATGGAAGGCGGCAACAGGACTTACCTACACAGGATTTCTGGAGTTGGGAGGACGAATTGGAAGGAAATGGACCTTGGGATCAACCTGGAGAATATCGCCTCCCTCGTGAAGAGCTGGAGGCAGCGAAAGCCGAGAGGAGGCGATATGAGGAGGCAGCACGGAGACAAGGCTGGAAACCCGTGAGTACAACCCAAAAATTTTTTGGGGGGGGCCTTAAAGGGAGTGTGGCGAAGTCAGGTAGGAAACCTGCGCCTACTCCTTGTACTTACCGTGGAGAGCGAGAGTACGGGCAGACACCGTGTTACGCAGTAGAGCGCACGGTGTCTCCTGTACGCGTGCATAGCCCGGTTCGGTACATATCAGCTCCAAGTATCGGCCGGGCTAGACTGAGCGTTGAGCCGAATGTCATGAAGCCGGCCCAACGCATCTGGTCACCAGTGCGTCTCCTCGGGCCGGCGTACATGGCACCAGCCTTACGCATGGTGTCCCCGGTTCGCCTACATAGGCCGGTGCGGGTTATTCCACCTCCCCGCACTGGTCAGGCGACGGGGAGCATACAACCAGGTAAGGTTGGGCAGGCTCGGCGTTCAAGGGAGCCAGTACGCCTGCACGGTCCGGTATTTCCGGCGCCACCTCCCCGCCCCAATCCAGTACCACCAGTGCCTCCTCCACGCACTAGCTATATGGTGCGTGTCTCCAGCCCTTTACCACCAGTGTCTAAACCACGCACCAAGCCTCCTGTGTGTCCCCAGAGTCCTGTGCGTCCTGTTGCTGCTCCCCGCACTAGCCCTGAGATGCGTGTCCCCAGCCCGGTGCCACCAGTCCCGGCACCACGCACCAGGCCTACAGTGCGCCTCAGCCGGCAGGAGTCTGCCGTCTGCACAGCGATGACTGAACTGCCCGTCTGCCAAGCGCCATCTGAGCCATCCGTCTCCCCAGCGCCATCTGAGCCATCCGTCTCCCCAGCGCCATCTGAGCCATCCGTCTCCCCAGCGCCATCTGAGCCATCCGTCTGCCATGAGCCTGCAAAGCCGCCCGTCTGCCATGAGCCTGCAAAGCCGCCCGTCTGCCATGAGCCTACTGAGCCGTCCGCCAGACAGGAGCCGCTAGAGCCGCCAGCCAGACAGGAGCCGCTAGAGCCGTCCGTCAGACAGGATCTGCCAGAGCCGCCAACCAGACAGGATCTGCCAGAGCCGCCAACCAGACAGGATCTGCCAGAGCCGCCAACCAGACAGGATCTGCCAGAGCCGCCAACCAGACAGGATCTGCCAGAGCCGCCAACCAGACAGGATCTGCCAGAGCCGCCAACCAGACAGGAGCAGCCAGATCAGTCAGCTAGCCATGAGCAGCCAGATCCGTCAGCCAGCCATGAGCAGCCAGATCCGTCAGCCAGCCATGAGCAGCCAGATCCGTCAGCCAGCCATGAGCAGCCAGATCCGTCAGCTAGCCATGAGCAGCCAGATCCGTCAGCTAGCCATGAGCAGCCAGATCCGTCAGCTAGCCATGAGCAGCCAGATCCGTCAGCTAGCCATGAGCAGCCAGATCCGTCAGCTAGCCATGAGCAGCCAGATCCGTCAGCTAGCCATGAGCAGCCAGATCCGTCAGCCAGCCATGAACAGCCAGATCCGTCAGCTAGCCATGAGCAGCCAGATCCGTCAGCTAGCCATGAGCAGCCAGATCCGTCAGCTAGCCATGAGCAGCCAGATCCGTCAGCTAGCCATGAGCAGCCAGATCCGTCAGCTAGCCATGAGCAGCCAGATCCGTCAGCTAGCCATGAGCAGCCAGATCCGTCAGCTAGCCATGAGCAGCCAGATCCGTCAGCTAGCCATGAGCAGCCAGATCCGTCAGCTAGCCATGAGCAGCCAGATCCGTCAGCTAGCCATGAGCAGCCAGATCCGTCAGCTAGCCATGAGCAGCCAGATCCGTCAGCCAGCCATGGGCCATCCCTCAGTCCGGAGCTGCAGTCCCTCAGTCCGGAGCTGCAGTCCCTCAGTCCGGAGCTGCCATTCTTCAGTCCGGAGCTGCCCCTTATCCTGGTGCTGCCCCTTATCCTGGTGCTGCCCCTTACCCTGGTGCTGCCCCTTACCCTGGTACTGCCCCTGACCCTGGTACTGCCCCTGACCCTGGTACTGCCCCTTACCCTGGTACTGCCCCTTACCCTGGTACTGCCCCTTAGTCCGGAGCTGCCCCTTAGTCCAGAACTGCCCCTTAATGCAATGGGGTTAATGTGGAGAGGGGTCATTTTGAAGAAGCTAAGGAGGTGGTTAGGGACTGTGGTGAAGTGGGGACCACGACCAGAGCCGGAGCCGCCACCGTGGAGGGAAGCCCACCCAGACCCTCCCCTAGACTGTGTATGGTGCGCCCGGAGTTCGCGCCTCAAGGGGGGGGTTATGTCACGCCCTGGCCTTAGTATTCTTTGTTTTTGGTTACGTGTGTGTATGTTTGGGTTTTGGCAAGTGTTTCTCTCTGCGCCCTTGATGTTCGGGCTTATTCAGTTTTGAATTAAGAAAAAATATAAGGAATATTTTTTTCCAAAGCGGCTCTCTCTCTCTCTGCGTCTGGTTCTTTCGCCAACCTAGTTCCGCGTGACACTATGTACAGGTGCAGTAATCTATGAGCTGCTCTGACAGCTGGTGCTTAAAGCTAGTGAGGGAGATAAGTGTTTCCAGTTTCAGAGATTTTTGTAGTTCGTTCCAGTCATTGGCAGCAGAGAACTGGAAGGAGAGGCGGCCAAAGGAAGAATTGGTTTTGGGGGTGACCAGAGAGATATACCTGCTGGAGCGCGTGCTACGGGTGGGCGTTGCTATGGTGACCAGCGAGCTGAGATAAGGGTGGACTTTACCTAGCAGGGTCTTGTAGATGACCTGGAGCCAGTGGGTTTGGCGACGAGTGTGAAGCGAGGGCCAGCCAACGAGAGCGTACAGGTCGCAGTGGTGGGTAGTATATGGGGCTTTGGTGACAAAACGGATGGCACTGTGATAGACTGCATCCAATTTATTGAGTAGGGTTTTGGAGGCAATTTTGTAAATGACATCACCGAAGTCGAGGATTGGTAGGATGGTCAGTTTTACAAGGGTATGTTTGGCAGCATGAGTGAAGGATGCTTTGTTGCGGAATAGGAAGCCGATTCTAGATTTAACTTTGGATTGGAGATGCTTGATGTGAGTCTGGAAGGAGAGTTTACAGTCTAACCAGACACCTAGGTATTTGTAGTTGTCCACATATTCTAAGTCAGAGCCGTCCAGAGTAGTGATGCTGGACAGGCGGGCAGGTGCAGGCAGCGATCGGTTGAAGAGCATGCATTTAGTTTTACTTGTATTTAAGAGCAATTGGAGGCCACGGAAGGAGAGTTGTATGGCATTGAAGCTCGCCTGGAGGGTTGTTAACACAGTGTCAAGAGAAGGGCCAGAAGTATACAGAATAGTGTCGTCTGCGTAGAGGTGGATCAGAGACTCACCAGCAGCAAGAGCGACATCATTGATGTATACAGAGAAGAGAGTCGGTCCAAGAATTGAACCCTGTGGCACCCCCATAGAGACTGCCAGAGGTCCGGACAATAGACCCTCCGATTTGACACACTGAACTCGATCAGAGAAGTAGTTGGTGAACCAGGCGAGGCAATCATTAGAGAAACCAAGGCTGTCGAGTCTGCCGATGAGGATGTGGTGATTGACAGAGTCAAAAGCCTTGGCCAGGTCAATGAATATGGCTGCACAGTACTGTTTCCTATCGATAGCGGTTAAGATATCGTTTATGACCTTGAGCGTGGCTGAGGTGCACCCATGACCAGCTCTGAAACCAGATTGCATAGCGGAGAAGGTATGGTGGGATTCGAGATGGTCGGTAATCTGTTTGTTGACTTGGCTTTCGAAGACCTTAGAAAGGCAGGGTAGGATAGATATAGGTCTGTAGCAGTTTGTGTCTAGAGTGTCTCCCCCTTTGAAGAGGGGGATAACCGCAGCTGCTTTCCAATCTTTGGGAATCTCAGACGACACGAAAGAGAGGTTGAAAAGGCTGGTAATAGGGGTGGCAACAATTTCAGCAGATAGTTTTAGAAAGAAAGGGTCCAGATTATCTAGCCCGGCTGATTTGTAAGGGTCCAGATTTTGCAGCTCTTTCAGAACATCAGCTGACTGTATTTGGGAGAAAGAGAAATGGGGAAGGCTTGGGCGAGTAGCAGAGGGGAGGGCAGTGCTGTTGACCGGGGTAGGGGTAGCCAGGTGGAAAGCATGGCCAGCCGTAGAAAAATGCTTATTGAAATTCTCAATTATAATGGATTTGTCGGTGGTGACAGTATTTCCTATCTTCAGTGCAGTTGGAAGCTGGGAGGAGGTGTTCTTATTCTCCATGGACTTTACAGTGTCCCAGAACTTTTTTGAGTTTGTGTTGCAGGAAGCAAATTTCTGCTTGAAAAAGCTAGCCTTGGCTTTTCTAACTGCCTGTGTATACTGGTTTCTATCTTCCCTGAAAAGTTGCATATCACGGGGGCTGTTCGATGCTAATGCAGAACGCCATAGGATGTTTTTCTGTTGGTTAAGGGCAGTCAGGTCAGGAGAGAACCAAGGGCTATATCTGTTCCTGGTTCTAAATTTCTTGAATGGGGCATGCTTATTCAAGATGGTGAGGAAGGCATTTTAAAAAAAGATCCAGGCATCCTCTACTGACGGGATGAGATCAATATCCTTCCAGGATACCTCGGCCAGGTCGATTAGAAAGGCCTGCTCGCTGAAGTGTTTCAGGGAGCGTTTGACAGTGATGAGTGGAGGTCGTTTGATCGCTGACCCATTACGGATACAGGCAATGAGGCAGTGATCGCTGAGATCTTGGTTGAAAACAGCAGAGGTGTATTTGGAGGGCAAGTTGGTTAGGATGATGTCTATGAGGGTACCCGTGTTTACGGAATTGGGTTGATACCTGGTAGGTTCATTGATAATTTGTGTGAGATTGAGGGCATCAAGCTTAGATTGTAGGATGGCTGGGGTGTTAAGCATGTTCCAATTTAGGTCGCCTAGCAGCACAAGCTCTGAAGATAGATGGGGGGCAATCAGTTCACATATGGTGTCCAGAGCACAGCTGGGGGCAGAGGGTGGTCTATAGCAGGCGGCAACAGTGAGAGACTTGTTTTTAGAGAGGTGGATTTTTAAAAGTAGGAGTTCAAATTGTTTCGGAACAGACCTGGATAGTAAAACAGAACTCTGCAGGCAATCCTTGCAGTAGATTGCAACACCGCCCCCTTTGGCCGTTCTATCTTGTCTGAAAATCTTGTAGTTAGGGATGAAAATGTCAGAATTTTTGGTGGTCTTCCTAAGCCAGGATTCAGACACGGCTAAAACATCTGAGTTGGCAGAGTGTGCTAAAGCAGTGAACAAAACAAACTTAGGGAGGAGGCTTCTAATGTTAACATGCATGAAACCAAGGCTATTACGGTTACAGAAGTCATCAAAAGAGAGCGCCTGGGGAATAGGAGTGGAGCTAGGTACTGCAGGGCCTGGATTCACCTCTACATTACCAGAGGAACAGAGGAGGAGTAGGATAAGGGTACGGCTAAAAGCTATGAGAATTGGTCGTTTGGAACGTCTAGAACAGAGAGTAAAAGGAAGTTTCTGGGGGCGATAAAATAGCTTCAAGGAATAATGTACAGACAAAGGTATGGTAGGATGTGAATACAGTGGAGGTAAACCTAGGTATTGGGTGATGATGAGAGAGATATAGTCTCTAGAAACATCATTGAAACCAGGTGATGTCATCACATATGTGGGTGGTGGAACTGAGAGGTTGGATATATAGTGAGCAGGGCTAGAGGCTCTACAGTGAAATAAGCCAATAAACACTAACCAGAACAGCAATGGACAAGGCATATTTACATTAAGGAGAGGCATGCTTAATCGAGTGATCATAAGGGTCCAGTGAGTAGAGGTTGATTGGGGTCACGGCGATCCAGACAGCTGGCCGGGTAGCTGACTATCGGTAGCAAGATAACATAGGATGGAGGTCTGTTTTTTTTTTTTTTTTTTTGTCACCTCGTTCGTTTCCGTCTGTAGATTAGTGGGGTTCCGTGTGGTAGAGGGGATCGATCCAATTGGCAAAATAGATATAGTGACCCAGGAAAAAAAGAAAAAAAAATTGTCCGGTATATTTATTTAGATAGCAGCCGATAAGACAGCTAATAATTAGCAGATGGGTATTCAGAAACGTCGCAATGGAAAAGCCTGTTGAAACCACCTCGGACAATTACGTCGGCAGACCAGTCGTGATGGATCGGCGGGGCTCCGTGTCGGCAATAAAGGGTCCAGTCCAATTGGCAAAAGAGGTATTGTAGCCCAATAATTCGCTGGTAGGCCTCTTCGGCTAGCCGGCAGATGGGCCTAGCTCGAGGCTAGCTCAAGGCTAACTGGTGCTTGTTTCGGGACAGAGGTATTAGCCAGTAGTAGCCACTTGGTTGCAGCTAGCTAGCGACGATGATCCGGTGTAATTGTCCAGAGCTTGCGTCAGGAATCCGGTGATGTGGTAGAGAAAAAGCAGTCCTATATGCTCTGGGTTGATATCGCGCCTGCAGACTGGCAGGTGTTGGCCCGAGCTGAAGCTGGCTGGTGTTCGAGTTAAGGGTGAAGACCGCAGCAGTGGCTAACTGACTACAAGCTAGTAGCTAGTTATCTGGCTAGCTTCTGATTGGGGTTACGGTTCTAAAGTATAAAAAATAGCAGATCCGTACCACATTGGGTGAGGCGGGTTGCGGGAATGTATATTCAGTTCCAAGATGGAAAGTGAAATTAAAATATATACGAAATGTATACAAAAAATACGAGGACTATTTACGCGGCACAAGACGGGACAAGACAAGACAAACACACGTCCGACTGCTACGCCTTCTTGGAGTTTCCCGTGTGTCACAGTATCTGGCCTTATGTCACAGTATCTGGCCTTATGTCACAGTATCTGGCCTTATGTCACAGTGTCTGGCCTTATGTCACAGTGTCTGGCCTTATGTCACAGTATCTGGCCTTATGTCACAGTATCTGGCCTTATGTCACAGTATCTGGCCTTATGTCACAGTGTCTGGCCTTATGTCACAGTGTCTGGCCTTATGTCACAGTATCTGGCCCTATGTCACAGTGTCTGGCCTTATGTCACAGTATCTGGCACTATGTCACAGTGTCTGGCCTTATGTCACAGTATCTGGCCTAATGTCACAGTATCTGGCCCTATGTCACAGTGTCTGGCCTTATGTCACAGTATCTGGCCTAATGTCACAGTATCTGGCCTTATGTCACAGTATCTGGCCTAATGTCACAGTATCTCGCCTTATGTCACATTATCTTGCCTAATGTCACAGTATCTGGCCTTATGTCACAGTATCTCGCCTTATGTCACAGTATCTGGCCTAATGTCACAGTATCTGGCCCCATGTTTAAGATGGGCTAACCAATGTGGGTGGGTGTGTCTTGGGTTATTTATCAGGTTAGAGCGTCCCCTTTGGGGAGAGGCGGGTACTGGGGTTACAGTGGTGGGGTCAGACCGCTAAAAGACAAACTATTTTAACTGCGATTTGATTTGTAGAGCTGGAAGGAATCAGCCACAGTTTGAAGCTGTTATGGAATCTGTTTTAGGACAAGCGACTTCAGATTTGAGCATACTCGGGTAAATATTTTCTTTCAGTATTACAATAAACATCCTGCTCTGACTCCAAGCATCCCAAAACAATTGCCACCCTGGACGACAAGAGCTCCTAGCTCTGATGGAAGAAGGGGGACCTAGAAGAAGAATCTGTGAAGAGATGTGACAGAAAGAAAAACACACCAACTTCAAATCAAATCAAATTTTATTTGTCACATACACATGGTTAGCAGATGTTAATGCGAGTGTATCGAAATACTTGTGCTTCTAGTTCCGACAATGCAGTAATAACCAACGAGTAATCTAACCCAACAATTCCACAACTACTACCTTATACACACAAGTGTAAAGGGATAAAGAATATGTACATAAAGATACAGTGGGGGAAAAAAGTATCTAGTCAGCCACCAATTGTGCAAGTTCTCCCACTTAAAAAGATGAGAGGCCTGTCATTTTCATCATAGGTACACTTCAACTATGACAGACAAAATGAGGGAAACAAATCCAGAAAATCACATTGTAGGATTTTTTATTAATTAATTTGCAAATTATGGTGGGAAATAAGTATTTGGTCACCTACAAACAAGCAAGATTTCTGGCTTCACAGACCTGTAACTTCTTCTTTAAGAGGCTCCTCTGTCCTCCACTCGTTACCTGTATTAATGGCACCTGTTTGAACTTGTCATCAGTATAAAAGACACCTGTCCACAACCTCAAACAGTCACACTCCAAACTCCACGATGGCCAAGACCAAAGAGCTGTCAAAGGACACCAGAAACAAAATTGTAGACCTGCACCAGGCTGGGAAGACTGAATCTGCAATAGCAGCTTGGTTCGAAGAAATCAACTGTGGGAGCAATTATTAGGAAATGGAAGACATACAAGACCACTGATAATCTCCCTCGATCTGGGGCTCCACGCAAGATCTCACCCCGTGGGGTCAAAATGATCACAAGAACGATGAGCAAGAATCCCAGAACCACACGGGGGGACCTAGTGAATGACCTGCAGAGAGCTGGGACCAAAGTAACAAAGCCTACCATCAGTAACACACTACGCCGCCAGGGACTCAAATCCTGCAGTGCCAGACGTGTCCCCCTGCTTAAGCCAGTACATGTCCAGGCCCGTCTGAAGTTTGCTAGAGAGCATTTGGATGATCCAGAAGAAGATTGGGAGAATGTCATATGGTCAGATGAAACCAAAATATAACTTTTTGGTAAAAACTCAACTCGTCGTGTTTGGAGGACAAAGAATGCTGAGTTGCATCCAAAGAACACCATACCTACTGTGAAGCATGGGGGTGGAAACATCATGCTTTGGGGCTGTTTTTCTACAAAGGGACCAAGATGACTGATCCGTGTAAAGGAAAGAATGAATGGGGCCATGTATCGTGAGATTTTGAGTGAAAACCCCCTTCCATCAGCAAGGGCATTGAAGATGAAACGTGGCTGGGTCTTTCAGCATGACAATGATCCCAAACACACCGCCCGGGCAACGAAGGAGTGGCTTCGTAAGAAGCATTTCAAGGTCCTGGAGTGGCCTAGCCAGTCTCCAGATCTCAACCCCATAGAAAATCTTTGGAGTGAGTTGAAAGTCCGTGTTGCCCAGCAACAGCACCAAAACATCACTGCTCTAGAGGAGATCTGCATGGAGGAATGGGCCAAAATACCAGCAAGAGTGTGTGAAAACCTTGTGAAGACTTACAGAAAACGTTTGACCTCTGTCATTGCCAACAAAGCGTATATAACAAAGTATTGAGATAAACTTTTGTTATTGACCAAATACTTATTTTCCACCATAATTTGCAAATAAATTAATAAAAAATCCTACAATGTGATTTTCTGGATTTTTTTGTCTGTCATAGTTGAAGTGTACCTATGATGAAAATTACAGGCCTCTCTCATCTTTTTAAGTGGGAGAACTTGCACAATTGGTGGCTGACTAAATACTTTTTTGCCCCACTGTATATGAATGAGTGATGGTACAGAACGGCATAGGCAAGATGCAGTAGATGGTATAGAGTACAGTATATACATATGAGATGAGTAATGTAGGGTATATAAACATAAAGTGGCATAGTTTAAAGTGGCTAGTGATACATGTATTACATAAAGATGGCAAGATGCAGTAGATGATATAGAGTACAGTATATACATATACATATGAGATGAGTAATGTAGGGTATGTAAACATTATATTAAGTGGCATTGTTTAAAGTGGCTTGATTAATGGGCCAGTTTCCTGGACATAGTTGAGGCAAGATCAAAAGAGAATCTCCATTGAAAATGTTTTTTATTCTGTGTCTGGAAACCGCCCATAACAGTTTTGACATAACAAAGCCTGGCTTTTATTTAATCTCAGTGGGAGTCACTGTTTTCATGAATTTGTTTTAAAGAAACAAGGACAGAATATGTGTCAGATTTTAGGTTATATAATTACGTTGAGTAGGTATTGTCTGCCATATCTTGCCTGTGTTGAGAAGCTGGTCAGCCAGACAGACCAGGTCTGGACCCAACGCTCCTACAGAGTAGACCAGGTCTGGACCCAACGCTCCTACAGAGTAGACCAGGTCTGGACCCAACGCTCCTACAGAGTAGACCAGGTCTGGACCCAACGCTCCTACAGAGTAGACCAGGTCTGGACCCAACGCTCCTACAGAGACCAGGTCTGGACCCAACACTCCTACAGAATAGACCAGGTCTGGACCCAACGCTCCTACAGAGACCAGGTCTGGACCCAACGCTCCTACAGAGGAGACCAGGTCTGGACCCAACGCTCCTACAGAGGAGACCAGGTCTGGACCCAACGCTCCTACAGAGGAGACCAGGTCTGGACCCAACGCTCCTACAGAGGAGACCAGGTCTGGACCCAACGCTCCTACAGAGGAGACATGACCAACAAACATGGACTAAACCTAAGAGGCCGAGACAAGGCAGAAAATTGCCCACAAAAGTCCCTGGTCTTAAATAGTGGCCTTCAGAAGAATACGGTCAATCAGACCTAATATTAGAAGTTTATTAAAAGAAAACAAGTTCTCAAGAAGAGGAAAAATAACAAAACACTGATAAATAAAAAATAATATATATATTTAACACGTGGTAAATGTGACTAACATTTTGTTCACAGCTCGGTGCAAGGCGGTAAGAGTGTGTTGTACGATATTGTTATTCAACTCAATGCTATTGGGTATGGGACCATAATCCTTTAGAATGTTCTGAGAGAAATGTGCTATAGAAATGTGTTATAGTTCCATATTATTCATGTTGCAATAGTAGGGTTAGGAACAATATTCAGAGATATATAGACACGTAGGAATACCTATAGACAAGTTGTAAATGTGATGAAATGTTTCGTTAGAATGTTGTAGAGCGTAGGGCTCTTTGTCAGGAAATGTGTGAGGTTTATGGTCCAATGAGATGTTAAAGTCCTGCTAGTGTCACAATGTTGACTGCGGTTTGTTGGTTTCTACTCAGGGAGATAGAGAACAAGATCGAGGCTGACCATCCAGTGGTGAGTTAGTTCTCGGTTCTTCTTCCTGTTTCTGTCAGCGTCGTGTATTCATCTGTCTCACAGTCCAACTTCCTGTTTCTGTCAACATCATGTATTCATCTGTCTCACAGTCCAACTTCCTGTTTCTGTCAGCGTCGTGTATTCATCTGTCTCACAGTCCAACTTCCTGTTCTGTCAGCGTCGTGTATTCATCTGTCTCATAGTCCAACTTCCTGTTTCTGTCAATGTCATGTATTCATCTGTCTCATAGTCCAACTTCCTGTTTCTGTCAGCGTCATGTATTCATCTGTCTCATAGTCCAACTTCCTGTTTCTGTCAGCGTCATGTATTCATCTGTCTCATAGTCCAACTTCCTGTTTCTGTCAGCGTCATGTATTCATCTGTGTTACAGTCCAACTTCCTGTTTCTGTCAGCGTCGTGTATTCATCTGTCTCATAATCCAACTTCCTGTTTCTGTCAATGTCATGTATTCATCTGTCTCGTAGTCCAACTTCCTGTTTCTGTCAGCGTCATGTATTCATCTGTCTCACAGTCCAACTTCCTGTTTCTGTCAGCGTCATCTATTCATCTGTCTCATAGTCCAACTTCCTGTTTCTGTCAGCGTCATGTATTCATCTGTCTCATAGTCCAACTTCCTGTTTCTGTCAATGTCATGTATTCATCTGTCTCATAGTTCAACTTCCTGTTTCTGTCAATGTCATGTATTCATCTGTCTCACAGTCCAACTTCCTGTTTCTGTCATGTATTCATCTGTCTCACAGTCCAACTTCCTGTTTCTGTCATGTATTCATCTGTCTCACAGTCCAACTTTCTGTTTCTGTCAATGTCATGTATTCATCTGTCTCATAGTCCAACTTCCTGTTTCTGTCAGCGTCATGTATTCATCTGTCTCATAGTCCAACTTCCTGTTTCTGTCAGCGTCATGTATTCATCTGTCTCACAGTCCAACTTCCTGTTTCTGTCAATGTCATGTATTCATCTGTCTCACAGTCCAACTTCCTGTTTCTGTCATGTATTCATCTGTCTCACAGTCCAACTTTCTGTTTCTGTCAATGTCATGTATTCATCTGTCTCACAGTCCAACTTCCTGTTTCAGTCAGCGTTGTGTATTCATCTGTCTCATAGTCCAACTTCCTGTTTCTGTCAGCGTCATGTATTCATCTGTCTCATAGTCCAACTTCCTGTTTCTGTCAGCGTCGTGTATTCATCTGTCTCACAGTCCAACTTCCTGTTTCGGTCAGTCTTCTCCCGTCTCTATTGGCTCACCATTTGGCAGTGAGCCCTTGTCTTGGATCAGTGAGAGATAACAATAAGATGGTGTTTCTTATCCTTGGTAGTTTGGATGTTTACGTCAGCCCTGAAACAGGCCTATATTAAATGAAAAGGACAGTATTTATTTTTTGTGTTAACATTTTTACATCAGTCTTCAAAAGTGATATTGGCTGATCGTATTTGCCTCTCAGACACTCTTTCTCTCCCCCTCCCCATCTCCCCCCTCCCTCCCTCTCTCCCCCTCCCCATCTCTCTGTATCTCCTTCACCCCCCTCCCCATATCTCTTTCTCCCCCTCTCTCCCCCTCCCCATTTCTCTGTCTCTCTCTCCCCCCTCCCCATATCTCTTTCTCCCCCTCTTTCCCCCTCCCCATCTCTCTGTCTCTCTCTCCCCCCTCCCCATATCTCTTTCTCCCCCCCTCCCCATTTCTCTCTCCCCCTCCCCATATCTCTTTCTCCACCTCTCTCCCCCTCCCCATCTCTCTGTATGTCTTTCTCCCCCTCTCTCCCCCTCTCTCCCCCTCCCCATATATCTTTCTCCTCCCCTCCCCATCTCTTTCTCTCTCCCCCTCCCAATCTCTGTATATCTCCCCCCATCTCTCTGTATCTCTCCCCATATCTATTTCTCCCCCCTTCCCTCTCCCCATATCTCTTCCCCCCCCTCCCTCTCTCACCCTCCCCATATCTCTTTCTCTCCCCCTCCCTCCCTCTCTCTCTCCTTTGTGTCGTTTTCTCCTTCTCAGCCGGCCCCAGCCAATGCGGGGGAGGAGAGGGAAGAGGACCAGCAGTTTCGGACCATCTTTCAGCAGATAGCCGGGGATGTGAGTACGGGGAGTACGTGGAGGCCGGGGAGTACAGGGAGGCCAGGGAGTACAGGGAGGCCAGGGAGTACAGGGAGGCCAGGGAGGCCGGGGAGACCAGGGAGTACAGGGAGACCAGGGAGTACAGGGAGACCGGGGAGTACAGGGAGTACGGGGAGACCGGGGAGTACAGGGAGGCCAGGGAGTACAGGGAGTACAGGGAGACCAGGGAGTACAGGGAGGCCAGGGAGTACAGGGAGACCAGGGAGTACAGGGAGACCAGGGAGTACAGGGAGACCGGGGAGTACGGGGAGGCCAGGGAGGCCGCGGAGTACAGGGAGGCCAGGGAGTACAGGGAGACCAGGGAGTACAGGGAGGCCAGGGAGACCGGGGAGGCCAGGGAGTACAGGGAGGCCAGGGAGTACAGGGAGACCAGGGAGTACAGGGAGGCCAGGGAGTACAGGGAGTACAGGGAGACCAGGGAGGACAGGGAGTACAGGGAGACCGGGGAGGCCAGGGAGTACAGGGAGACCAGGGAGGCCAGGGAGACCAGGGAGTACAGGGAGGCCAGGGAGTACAGGGAGTACAGGGAGGCCAGGGAGTACAGGGAGACCAGGGAGTACAGGGAGTACAGGGAGACCAGGGAGTACAGGGAGTACAGGGAGACCAGGGAGACCAGGGAGTACAGGGAGTACGGGGAGACCGGGGAGTACAGGGAGACCAGGGAGTACAGGGGAGTACAGGGAGGCCGGGGAGGCCAGGGAGTACAGGGAGACCGGGGAGGCCAGGGAGTACAGGGAGACCGGGGAGGCCAGGGAGTACGGGGAGTACAGGGAGTACAGGGAGACCGGGGAGTACAGGGAGACCGGGGAGGCCACGGAGTACAGGGAGTACGGGGAGGCCAGGGAGTACAAGGAGTACAGGGGAGGCAAGGGAGTACGGGAAGGCCAGGGAGTACGGGGAGTACAGGGGAGTACAGGGGAGTACAGGGAGTACGGGGAGTACAGGGAGTACGGGGAGGCCAGGGAGTACAGGGAGTACGGGGAGTACAGGGAGTACAGGGAGGCCAGGGAGTACAGGGAGACCGGGGAGTACGGGGAGGCCAGGGAGTACAGGGAGGCCAGGGAGTACAGGGAGGCCGGGGAGTACAGGGAGACCAGGGAGTACAGGGAGACCGGGGAGTACGGGGAGACCAGGGAGTACAGGGAGACCGGGGAGTACGGGGAGACCGTTGGAGTACGGGGAGACCGTTGGAGTACAGGGAGTACAGGGAGTACGGGGAGTACAGGGAGTACAGGGAGACTGGGGAGACCAGGGAGTACAGGGAGTACGGGGAGTACAGGGAGTACAGGGAGACTGGGGAGACCAGGGAGTACGGGGAGACCGGGGAGGCCAGGGAGTACAGGGAGACCGGGGAGGCCAGGGAGTACAGGGAGTACGGGAAGTACGGGGAGTACAGGGAGTACAGGGAGACTGGGGAGACCAGGGAGTACGGGGAGTACGGGGAGACCAGGGAGTACAGAGAGACCGGGGAGGCCAGGGAGGCCGGGGAGACCAGGGAGTACAGAGAGTACGGGGAGGCCAGGGAGACCGGGGAGGCCAGGGAGTACGGGGAGGCCAGGGAGACCGGGGAGGCCAGGGAGGCCAGGAAGTACAGGGAGTACAGGGAGGCCAGGGAGTACGGGGAGGCCAGGGAGTACAGGGAGTACGGGGAGGCCAGGGAGACCGGGGAGTACAGGGAGACCGGGGAGACCAGGGAGTACAGGGAGTACGGGGAGGCCAGGGAGACCGGGGAAGCCGGGGAGGCCAGGGAGACCGGGGAGACCAGGGAGTACGGGGAGTACAGGGAGTACTGCCAGGGAGACCAGGGAGTACAGGGAGGCCGGGGAGTACAGGGAAGCCGGGGAGGCCCGGGAGTACAGGGAGACCGGGGAGGCCAGGGAGTACGGGGAGGCCAGGGAGTACGGCCAGGGAGACCGGGGAGGCCAGGGAGTACGGCCAGGGAGACCGGGGAGGCCAGGGAGTACGGCCAGGGAGACCGGGGAGGCCAGGGAGTACGGCCAGGGAGTACGGGGAGATCGGGGAGTACAGGGAGCCCAGTGAGCGCTTGGGGGAATGTGAGTATAGTGCTGGGGTGGGTGGTCAACCAATGTGCTCCCAATTTAGTGCCGGGATTCAATCCGATCTGCGTCAGATCTGCGTTATAGCACGCGCTTGACATTTAAAGGTAATTTTCAGATTGAGTTGACATACGCAGCGTTTACCTTTCTCTATCTCTCAACACGGGAACATTCCCTTTAAAAGCTGCATGGTCTAAAACCCAAGATCAGATTGAATCCTGCCTGGGTTATTATTATATACTGTATTACACCTCCTGTATATCTGTCATGTTACTGTATTATACCTCCTGTATATCTGCCATGTTACTGTATTACACCTCCTCTATATCTGCCATGTTACTGTATTACACCTCCTGTATATCTGTCATGTTACTGTATTACACCTCCTGTATATCTGCCATGTTACTGTATTACACCTCCTGTATATCTGCCATGTTACTGTATTACACCTCCTGTATATCTGTCATGTTACTGTAATACACCTCCTGTATATCTGTAATACACCTCCTGTATATCTGTAATACACCTCCTGTATATCTGTATTACACCTCCTGTATATCTGCCATGTTACTGTATTACACCTCCTGTATATCTGTCATGTTACTGTATTACACCTCCTGTATATCTGTCATGTTACTGTAATACACCTCCTGTATATCTGTAATACACCTCCTGTATATCTGTCATGTTACTGTATTACACCTCCTGTATATCTGCCATGTTACTGTATTACACCTCCTGTATATCTGCCATGTTACTGTATTACACCTCCTGTATATCTGTCATGTTACTGTAATACACCTCCTGTATATCTGTAATACACCTCCTGTATATCTGTAATACACCTCCTGTATATCTGTATTACACCTCCTGTATATCTGCCATGTTACTGTATTACACCTCCTGTATATCTGTCATGTTACTGTATTACACCTCCTGTATATCTGTCATGTTACTGTAATACACCTCCTGTATATCTGTAATACACCTCCTGTATATCTGTCATGTTACTGTATTACACCTCCTGTATATCTGTCATGTTACTGTATTACACCTCCTGTATATCTGCCATGTTACTGTATCACACCTCCTGTATATCTGTCATGTTACTGTATTACACCTCCTGTATATCTGTCATGTTACTGTATTACACCTCCTGTATATCTGTCATGTTACTGTATTACACCTCCTGTATATCTGTCATGTTACTGTATTACACCTCCTGTATATCTGTCATGTTACTGTATTACATCTCCTGTATATCTGTAATACACCTCCTGTATATCTGTCATGTTACTGTATTACACCTCCTGTATATCTGTCATGTTACTGTATTACAACTCCTGTATATCTGTCATGCTACTGTAATACACCTCCTGTATATCTGTCATGTTACTGTATTACACCTCCTGTATATCTGCCATGTTACTGTAATACACCTCCTGTATATCTGTCATGTTACTGTAATACACCTCCTGTATATCTGTCATGTTACTGTAATACACCTCCTGTATATCTGTCATGTTACTGTAATACACCTCCTGTATATCTGTCATGTTACTGTAATACACCTCCTGTATATCTGTCATGTTACTGTATCACACCTCCTCTATATCTGCCATGTTACTGTTGTTATCAGACCTGCTGTATACAGAGCATTCATAAAGTATTTAGACCTCTTCCCTATTTCCACGTTTTGTTACGTTACAGCCTCATTCTAACATGAGTTCAATAAAACTCATCAATCTACACACGATACCCCATCATGACATCACAATACCCCATCATGACATCACAATACCCCATAATGACATCACAATACCCCATCATGACATCACAATACCCCATAATGACATCACAATACCCCATCATGACATCACAATACCCCATCACGACATCACAATACCCCATAATGACATCACAATACCCCATAATGACATCACAATACCCCATAATGACATCACAATACCCCATAATGACATCACAATACCCCATAATGACAAAGCAAAAACAGATCACATTTACAAAAGTATTCAGAACCTATACAAACCTGTACTTTGTTGAAGCACCTTTAGCACCCATCTTCTTGGGTATGACGCTACTAGCTTGGCACACCTGTATAGGCCGTGGGCGGGCCACTCAAGGATATTCAGAGACCTGTCCCGAAGCCACTCCTGTGTTGTCTTGGCTGTGTGCTGTGGTGGATGAATCAGAATTAGTTGGGTAACATAAGTAATTAAGATGTCTTATCTGCATAATATTCTTATGTGATATACTTGTTATTAGAATGTATTTCTTTGGACTCTGGTGTTGGCAGTTGCACTTCTTCCCTCAGCTGGGGCTCAGTCACCTGGGGCTCTGTCACCTGGGGCTCTGTCACCTGGGGCTCAGTCACCTGGGGCTCAGTCACCTGGGGCTCAGTCACCTGGGGCTCTGTCACCTGGGGCTCTGTCACCTGGGGCTCAGTCACCTGGGGCTCAGTCACCTGGGGCCCAGTCACCTGGGGCTCAGTCACCTGGGGCCCAGTCACCTGGGGCTCAGTCACCTGGGGCTCAGTCACCTGGGGCCCAGTCACCTGGGGCTCAGTCACCTGGGGCTCAGTCACCTGGGGCTCAGTCACCTGGGGCTCAGTCACCTGGGGCTCAGTCACCTGGGGCTCAGTCACCTGGGGCTCAGTCACTTGGGGCCCAGAGAGGTGAGAGGTCAGGCTTGTCTTTCACATGTCCCTGGTTCTATGCAGAATATCAGAAAGGGAAGAGGACAGGATGGAACATTGTCTTCATATGTGAATGTATCTGTTAAACCATGTGAAGGGATGGCGTGATTAATGGGGAACCAATTACTTGTCTCCACAATGTCCGTGGGCAAGTCACTCCCTCCTTTTCCCATTGGGGGGGAGGTGTATGACAGTGTCTGGAAACATTGTATGTCCTCTCTGATGTTGCACTTATCCTGTGATAGTGTATGACCTAGAGGCTCACTCCCCTCAGTGAGCTTGTCCAGGAGTGGGGTCAAGAAGGGGTTTTTACTTGAGATGGGAGTATCTAGAGTTGATAATTGAGTTATGCCATTGGATGAGGTAATGGTTCTGTGCTTTGAAGTACCAGGAACAAGATTAGAACCTCGTCTTAGGGACCAAACTGAACGATAATTTATAGCGAATGATATCTGGCTAAGGGCTACTCCTTTCTCAATTATAAAGTCCCTTTGTGAACTAAGATCTGTGGTTCGTCATGTAGGTTGAGAGGGGTGTATCTTGGCTATAAAAGATCTTTGTACTTTTCAATGGTTCATTAGAGATAGCGCATCATTGAAAGTCAAAGTGCTATTGCAAAGCTCTTCTTATTAAACATGTAGTTTAAGTATAACTCTGACTGCTGTGTGAAGTTTGTTTCTCCTCATTTGGTAAAGCAGAAATTAGCCACCACAGTGCTTAGACTTGTTGTCCGGTTGGAAGGTGAACCTCCACCCCAGTCTGAGGTACAGAGAACTCTGGAGCAGGTTTTCATCAAGGATCTCAACTTTGCTCCGTTCATCTTTCCCTCGATCCTCGCTAGTCTCCCAGTCCCTGCCTCTGAAAAACATCCCCACAGCATGATGCTGCCACCACCATGCTTCACCGTAGGGATGGTGCCAGGTTTCCTCCAGATGTGACACTTGGCATTCAGGCCAAAGAGTTCAACCTTGGTTTCATCAGACCAGAGAATCTTGTTTCTCATCTGAGAGTCCTTTAGGTGCCTTTTGGCAAACTCTCAGCGGGCTGTCATGTGCCTTTTATTGAGGAGTGGCTTCTGTCTGACCACTCTACCATAAAGGCCTGATTGGTGGAGTGCTGCAGAGATGGTTGTCCTTCTGGAAGGTTCTCCCATCTCCACAGAGGAACTCTAGAGCTCTGTCAGAGTGACCATCAGGTTTGTGGTCACCTCCCTGACCAAGGCCCTTCTCCCCGATTGCTCAGTATGGCCGGGCGGCCAGCTCTAGGAAGAGTCTTGGTGGTTCCAAAACTTCTTCCATTTAAGAATGATGGAGGCCACTGTGTTCTTGGGGACCTTCAATGCTGCAAAAATGTGTTGGTACCCTTCCCCAGATCTGTATCTCTATACAATCCTGTCTTGGACAATTCCTTCAACCTCATGGCTTGGTTTTTGCTCTGACATGTACTGTCAACTGTGGGACCTTATATAGACAGGTGTGTGTCTTTCCAAATCATGTCCAATCAATTGAATTTACCACAGGTAGACTCCAATCAGGTTGTAGAAACATCTCAAGGATGATCGTTGGAAACAGGATGCACCTGAGCTCAAATTAGAGTCTCAAAGCAAAGGGTCTGAATACTTATGTAAATAAGGTATGCGTTTTTTATAATTTAATACATTTGCTAAAATTTCTAAAAACCTGTTTCGCTTCGTCATTATGGAGTATTGTGTGTACATTGATGAGGATTTAAAATATATATATATATATAATTAAAATAAGGCTGTAACAAAATGTGAAAAAAGTCAAGGGGTCTGAGTACTTTCCGAGGGCACTGTACATGTTAATTTACCGGATCTGTCCTGTTGTTATCAGACCTCCTGTATAACTGTTCTGTTACTGTTGTTATCAGACCTCCTGTATAACTGTCCTGTTGTTATCAGACCTCCTGTATATCTGTCCTGTTGTTATCAGACCTCCTGTATATAACTGTCCTGTTGTTATCAGACCTCCTGTATATAACTGTCCTGTTGTTATCAGACCTCCTGTATATCTGTCTTGTTGTTATCAAACCTCCTGTATAACTGTCCTGTTGTTATCAGACCTCCTGTATATCTGTCCTGTTGTTATCAGACCTCCTGTATAACTGTTCTGTTGTTATCAGACCTCCTGTATATCTGTCTTGTTGTTATCAGACCTCCTGTATAACTGTCCTGTTGTTATCAGACCTCCTGTATAACTGTCCTGTTGTTATCAGACCTCCTGTATATCTGTCCTGTTGTTATCAGACCTCCTGTATATCTGTCATGTTACTGTTGTTATCAGACCTCCTGTATATCTGTCCTGTTATCAGACCTCCTGTATAACTGTCCTGTTACTGTTGTTATCAGACCTCCTGTATATCTGTCCTGTTACTGTTGTTATCAGACCTCCTGTATAACTGCCCTGTTGTTATCAGACCTCCTGTATAACTGTCCTGTTGTTATCAGACCTCCTGTATAACTGTCCTGTTGTTATCAGACCTCCTGTATATCTGTCCTGTTGTTATCAGACCTCCTGTATATCTGTCCTGTTACTGTTGTTATCAGACCTCCTGTATAACTGTCCTGTTGTTATCAGACCTCCTGTATATCTGTCCTGTTACTGTTGTTATCAGACCTCCTGTATAACTGTCCTGTTATCAGACCTCCTGTATAACTGTCCTGTTACTGTTGTTATCAGACCTCCTGTATAACTGTCCTGTCCTGTTGTTATCAGACCTCCTGTATAACTGTCCTGTTCTGTTATCAGACCTCCTGTATATCTGTTCCTGTTGTTATCAGACCTCCTGTATATCTGTTCTGTTGTTATCAGACCTCCTGTATATCAGTCCTGTTACTGTTGTTATCAGACCTCCTGTATAACTGTCCTGTTGTTATCAGACCTCCTGTATATCTGTCCTGTTACTGTTGTTATCAGACCTCCTGTATAACTGTCCTGTTATCAGACCTCCTGTATAACTGTCCTGTTACTGTTGTTATCAGACCTCCTGTATAACTGTCCTGTCCTGTTGTTATCAGACCTCCTGTATAACTGTCCTGTTCTGTTGTTATCAGACCTCCTGTATATCTGTCCCTGTTGTTATCAGACCTCCTGTATATCTGTTCTGTTGTTATCAGACCTCCTGTATAACTGTCCTGTTGTTATCAGACCTCCTGTATATCTGTCATGTTGTTATCAGACCTCCTGTATAACTGTCCTGTTGTTATCAGACCTCCTGTATATCTGTCCTGTTGTTATCAGACCTCCTGTATAACTGTCCTGTTACTGTTGTTATCAGACCTCCTGTATAACTGTCCTGTCCTGTTGTTATCAGACCTCCTGTATAACTGTCCTGTTCTGTTGTTATCAGACCTCCTGTATATCTGTTCCTGTTGTTATCAGACCTCCTGTATAACTGTCCTGTTGTTATCAGACCTCCTGTATAACTGCCCTGTTGTTATCAGACCTCCTGTATATATGTCCTGTTGTTATCAGACCTCCTGTATAACTGTTCTGTTGTTATCAGACATGGGTTCATATACTTTATCTTGCCTGGTGAAATTAATGGCTCAATCAAATGTTTTAAGTATTATCAACAAACAACAAAAAAAAGTCAAACGATTTGAACTCAGATCTGGTTATCAAATTAATTTGATGAGGTTCTATGTATCAGGTGAGGAGGCTTTCGGACATCAATAGATAAACACAAAAAAAACTACTGCCATTGAAACAATAACAATGTTCATGTTCAAAATGTTATAAGATAAAATGTTATAATATAAAATTTTTATAAGATAACATTTTTATAAGATAAAATGTTATAAGATAAAATGTTATAAGATAAAATGTTATAAGATAAAATGTTATAAGATTGTTATAAGATAAAATGTTATAAGATAAAATGTTATAAGATAAAATGTTATAAGATAAAATGTTATAAAATGTTATAAGATAAAATGTTATAAGATAAAATGTTATAAGATTGTTATAAGATAAAATGTTATAAGATAAAATGTTATAAAATGGTCTAAGATAAAATGTTATAAAATGTTATAAGATAAAATGTTATAAGATAAAATGTTATAAGATAAAATGTTATAAGTGTCCAGATATAGACTCAGGTGAGTCCATATGTCCTTCTTCCGCTTTCTCCTCTCTCACAGGAAATGGAAATTACCGCCAACGAGCTGAAGAATGTACTCAACATGGTTGTCTCCATACGTAAGACTAAGCGTGTTTCTCAATATGCATACAACCGTGCTCCACGCATGTTCTGAGTTCGTTCTCCGAGGAGGTTCTCTTGAGGAACGTTCTCCGAGGAGGTTCTCTTGAGGAACGTTCTCCGAGGAGGTTCTCTTGAGGAACGTTCTCCGAGGAGGTTCTCTTGAGGAACGTTCTCCGAGGAGGTTCTCTTGAGGAACGTTCTCCGAGGAGGTTCTCTTGAGTAGGTTCTCCGAGGAGGTTCCCTTGAGTAGGTTCTCCGAGGAGGTTCTCTTGAGGAACGTTCTCCCGAGGAACGTTCTCCCGAGGAGGGTTCTCCCGAGGAGGGTTCTCTTGAGGAACGTTCTCCGAGGAGGTTCTCTTGGGGAATGTTCTCCGAGGAGGTTCTCTTGAGGAACGTTCTCCGAGGAGGTTCTCTTGAGGAACGTTTTCCGAGGAGGTTCTCTTGAGGAACGTTCTCCTAGGAGGTTCTCTTGAGGAACGTTCTCCGAGGAGGTTCTCTTGAGTACGTTCTTGTGAGGACGATAGTGTGGAAAATGCATAAAATGTCACATTTGAGAAGCACTCTGTGCGAGTGTAACGGATGTGAAATGGCTAGCTAGTTAGCGGTGGTGCGCGCTAATAGGGTTTCAATCGGTTACGTCACTCGCTTTGAGACCTTGAAGTAGTGGTTCCCCTGCAAGGGCCGCGGCTTTTGTGGAGCGATGGGTAACGATGCTTCGTGGGTGACTGTTGTTGATGTGTGCAGAGGGTCCCTGGTTCGCGTTACACTAACGTTAATGCATCAACGTTACCTTTGACCAAAACAGGCGAAACAAGATAAACCTAAATCTTAAAGTTTTACTTCATAATTATCAGCAAGCTATATGTGAATCGTATTAATCTAGCGAGCCAGCTAGTTTTACATGTAAAAAACGACCCAAAACTAATAGATGGCCAAAGTTAGCTTAACATTTTTTGTGGGTAGCTAGCTAGCTACTAATTCTTCGTCAGTTAGCCAGCTATCTACGACACTACAGTTGGTATTGTAGGCAGGTAAACATGCCCAAATGAACACGGTATGTATTTATTAACGTATTAAAGATAAACTATTGTTGTCAGGCAATTTATGAGATGTGAATGGACAACTTTTCATTCTTTAGTCAGAGTTAAATTTATTTCGCTTCAGCTCTAAAACCAGTCACCATTTATTTTTTCAGGAAATGTTCCGTCGTTTTTTTTTTTTTTTTACGTGGCTGCATTACATTATGTCAACAATCCCGGATTATTTCAGTTGAAGATTGCGTCGGTGTATGCAAACCAAGTACGCATCTGAGAAGGGCCCTCCGTGCTCCGTTTCGCATACTTTGAATTGGACTCGTTCTCTCCGACCGCTGTGCGCTCCAATTCACATGCATATTAAGAAACATCCTAAAACTACACATTACAGTCATCTTCCTCATCCTTAGAGAAGGGCGTCAACAAGGCCCCGTTTATGTTTACGTAGTCTGCCAATGACAGATTAGCCCTGCGCTGACACTTGATTCAACTATATTTAGGGTTTGTTAGTGATTGGCTAATTAGTTATAGTACCTCTCTCTCTCTTTCCCACAGATAAGGACCTGAACACAGAGGGTTTTAGCCTGGAGAGCTGCAGGAGCATGATCTCTCTCATGGACGTATCCTCTGTATCTGTGTTGTCTGTAGATAGAGACCCTCCCAGGTCAGGTTGTCTGTAGATAGAGACCCTCCCAGGTCAGGTTGTCTGTAGATAGAGACCCTCCCAGGTCAGGTTGTCTGTAGATAGAGACCCTCCCAGGTCAGGTTGTGTTGTCTGTAGATAGAGACCCGTCCGGGTCAGGTTGTCTGTAGATAGAGACCCTCCCAGGTCAGGTTGTGTTGTCTGTAGATAGAGACCCTCCCAGGTCAGGTTGTCTGTAGATAGAGACCCTCCCAGGTCAGGTTGTCTGTAGATAGAGACCCTCCCAGGTCAGGTTGTGTGTAAATAGAGACCCTCCCAGGTCAGGTTGTGTGTAGATAGAGACCCTCCCAGGTCAGGTTGTCTGTAGATAGAGACAATCCCAGGTCAGGTTGTCTATAGATAGAGACCCTCCCGGGTCAGGTTGTCTGTTGATAGAGACCCTCCCGGGTCAGGTTGTCTGTTGATAGAGACCCTCCCAGGTCAGGTTGTCTGTAGATAGAGACCCTCCCAGGTCAGGTTGTGTTGTCTGTAGATAGAGACCCTCCCAGGTCAGGTTGTCTGTAGACAGAGACCCTCCCAAGTCAGGTTGTCTGTAGATAGAGACCCTCCCAGGTCAGGTTGTGTTGTCTGTAGATAGAGACCCTCCCGGGTCAGGTTGTCTGTTGATAGAGACCCTCCCAGGTCAGGTTGTCTGTAGATAGAGACCCTCCCAGGTCAGGTTGTGTTGTCTGTAGACAGAGACCCTCCCAGGTCAGGTTGTCTGTAGATAGAGACCCTCCCAGGTCAGGTTGTCTGTAGACAGAGACCCTCCCAGGTCAGGTTGTCTGTAGATAGAGACCCTCCCAGGTCAGGTTGTCTGTAGACAGAGACCCTCCCAGGTCAGGTTGTCTGTAGATAGAGACCCTCCCAGGTCAGGTTGTCTGTAGATAGAGACCCGTCCAGGTCAGGTTGTCTGTAGATAGAGACCTGTCCGGGTCAGGTTGTCTGTAGATAGAGACTCTCCCAGGTCAGGTTGTCTGTAGATAGAGACCCTCCCAGGTCAGGTTGTCTGTAGATAGAGACCCTCCCAGGTCAGGTTGTCTGTAGATAGAGACCCTCCCAGGTCAGGTTGTCTGTAGATAGAGACCCTCCCAGGTTTTGTTGTCTGTAGATAGAGACCCTCCCAGGTCAGGTTTTGTTGTCTGTAGATAGAGACCCTCCCAGGTCAGGTTGTCTGTAGATAGAGACCCTCCCAGGTCAGGTTTTGTTGTCTGTAGATAGAGACCCTCCCAGGTCAGGTTGTCTGTTGATAGAGACCCTCCCAGGTCAGGTTGTCTGTAGTTCGAGACCCTCCCAGGTCAGGTTTTGTTGTCTGTAGATAGAGACCCTCCCAGGTCAGGTTGTCTGTTGATAGAGACCCTCCCAGGTCAGGTTGTCTGTAGATAGAGACCCTCCCAGGTCAGGTTGTCTGTAGATAGAGACCCTCCCAGGTCAGGTTTTGTTGTCTGTAGATAGAGACCCTCCCAGGTCAGGTTGTCTGTTGATAGAGACCCTCCCAGGTCAGGTTGTCTGTAGATAGAGACCCTCCCAGGTCAGGTTTTGTTGTCTGTAGATAGAGACCCTCCCAGGTCAGGTTGTCTGTAGATAGAGACCCTCCCAGGTCAGGTTGTCTGTAGATAGAGACCCTCCCAGGTCAGGTTGTCTGTTGATAGAGACCCTCCCAGGTCAGGTTGTCTGTAGATAGAGACCCTCCCAGGTCAGGTTGTCTGTAGATAGAGACCCTCCCAGGTCAGGTTGTGTTGTCTGTAGATAGAGACCCTCCCAGGTCAGGTTGTGTCGTCTGTAGATAGAGACCCGTCCGGGTCAGGTTGTGTCGTCTGTAGATAGAGACCCTCCCAGGTCAGGTTGTCTGTAGATAGAGACCCTCCCAGGTCAGGTTGTGTCGTCTGTAGATAGAGACCCTCCCAGGTCAGGTTGTCTGTAGATAGAGACCCTCCCAGGTCAGGTTGTGTTGTCTGTAGATAGAGACCCTCCCAGGTCAGGTTTTGTTGTCTGTAGATAGAGACCCTCCCAGGTCAGGTTGTCTGTAGATAGAGACCCTCCCAGGTCAGGTTGTGTTGTCTGTAGATAGAGACCCTCCCAGGTCAGGTTGTCTGTAGATAGAGACCCTCCCAGGTCAGGTTGTCTGTTGATAGAGACCCTCCCAGGTCAGGTTGTCTGTAGTTCGAGACCCTCCCAGGTCAGGTTTTGTTGTCTGTAGATAGAGACCCTCCCAGGTCAGGTTGTCTGTAGATAGAGACCCTCCCAGGTCAGGTTGTCTGTAGATAGAGACCCTCCCAGGTCAGGTTTTGTTGTCTGTAGATAGAGACCCTCCCAGGTCAGGTTGTCTGTTGATAGAGACCCTCCCAGGTCAGGTTGTCTGTAGATAGAGACCCTCCCAGGTCAGGTTGTGTTGTCTGTAGATAGAGACCCTCCCAGGTCAGGTTTTGTTGTCTGTAGATAGAGACCCTCCCAGGTCAGGTTGTCTGTAGATAGAGACCCTCCCAGGTCAGGTTGTCTGTTGATAGAGACCCTCCCAGGTCAGGTTGTCTGTAGATAGAGACCCTCCCAGGTCAGGTTGTCTGTTGATAGAGACCCTCCCAGGTCAGGTTGTCTGTAGATAGAGACCCTCCCAGGTCAGGTTGTGTTGTCTGTAGATAGAGACCCTCCCAGGTCAGGTTTTGTTGTCTGTAGATAGAGACCCTCCCAGGTCAGGTTGTCTGTAGATAGAGACCCTCCCAGGTCAGGTTGTCTGTTGATAGAGACCCTCCCAGGTCAGGTTGTCTGTAGATAGAGACCCTCCCAGGTCAGGTTGTCTGTAGATAGAGACCCTCCCAGGTCAGGTTGTGTTGTCTGTAGATAGAGACCCTCCCAGGTCAGGTTGTGTCGTCTGTAGATAGAGACCCGTCCGGGTCAGGTTGTGTCGTCTGTAGATAGAGACCCTCCCAGGTCAGGTTGTCTGTAGATAGAGACCCTCCCAGGTCAGGTTGTGTCGTCTGTAGATAGAGACCCTCCCAGGTCAGGTTGTCTGTAGATAGAGACCCTCCCAGGTCAGGTTGTGTTGTCTGTAGATAGAGACCCTCCCAGGTCAGGTTTTGTTGTCTGTAGATAGAGACCCTCCCAGGTCAGGTTGTCTGTAGATAGAGACCCTCCCAGGTCAGGTTGTCTGTAGATAGAGACCCTCCCAGGTCAGGTTGTGTTGTCTGTAGATAGAGACCCTCCCAGGTCAGGTTGTCTGTAGATAGAGACCCTCCCAGGTCAGGTTGTCTGTTGATAGAGACCCTCCCAGGTCAGGTTGTCTGTAGTTCGAGACCCTCCCAGGTCAGGTTTTGTTGTCTGTAGATAGAGACCCTCCCAGGTCAGGTTGTCTGTTGATAGAGACCCTCCCAGGTCAGGTTGTCTGTAGATAGAGACCCTCCCAGGTCAGGTTGTCTGTAGATAGAGACCCTCCCAGGTCAGGTTTTGTTGTCTGTAGATAGAGACCCTCCCAGGTCAGGTTGTCTGTTGATAGAGACCCTCCCAGGTCAGGTTGTCTGTAGATAGAGACCCTCCCAGGTCAGGTTGTGTTGTCTGTAGATAGAGACCCTCCCAGGTCAGGTTTTGTTGTCTGTAGATAGAGACCCTCCCAGGTCAAGTTGTCTGTAGATAGAGACCCTCCCAGGTCAGGTTGTCTGTTGATAGAGACCCTCCCAGGTCAGGTTGTCTGTAGATAGAGACCCTCCCAGGTCAGGTTGTCTGTAGATAGAGACCCTCCCAGGTCAGGTTGTGTTGTCTGTAGATAGAGACCCTCCCAGGTCAGGTTGTGTCGTCTGTAGATAGAGACCCGTCCGGGTCAGGTTGTGTCGTCTGTAGATAGAGACCCTCCCAGGTCAGGTTGTCTGTAGATAGAGACCCTCCCAGGTCAGGTTGTGTCGTCTGTAGATAGAGACCCTCCCAGGTCAGGTTGTCTGTAGATAGAGACCCTCCCAGGTCAGGTTGTGTTGTCTGTAGATAGAGACCCTCCCAGGTCAGGTTTTGTTGTCTGTAGATAGAGACCCTCCCAGGTCAGGTTGTCTGTAGATAGAGACCCTCCCAGGTCAGGTTGTGTTGTCTGTAGATAGAGACCCTCCCAGGTCAGGTTGTCTGTAGATAGAGACCCTCCCAGGTCAGGTTGTCTGTAGATAGAGACCCTCCCAGGTCAGGTTGTCTGTAGATAGAGACCCTCCCAGGTCAGGTTGTCTGTAGATAGAGACCCTCCCAGGTCAGGTTGTCTGTAGATAGAGACCCTCCCAGGTCAGGTTGTCTGTAGATAGAGACCCTCCCAGGTCAGGTTGTGTTGTCTGTAGATAGAGACCCTCCCAGGTCAGGTTGTCTGTAGATAGAGACCCTCCCAGGTCAGGTTGTCTGTAGATAGAGACCCTCCCAGGTCAGGTTGTCTGTAGATAGAGACCCTCCCAGGTCAGGTTGTCTGTAGATAGAGACCCTCCCAGGTCAGGTTGTCTGTAGATAGAGACCCTCCCAGGTCAGGTTGTGTTGTCTGTAGATAGAGACCCTCCCAGGTCAGGTTGTCTGTAGATAGAGACCCTCCCAGGTCAGGTTGTCTGTAGATAGAGACCCTCCCAGGTCAGGTTGTGTTGTCTGTAGATAGAGACCCTCCCAGGTCAGGTTGTCTGTAAATAGAGACCCTCCCAGGTCAGGTTGTCTGTAGATAAAGACCCTCCCAGGTCAGGTCAGGTTGTCTGTAGATAGAGACCCTCCCAGGTCATGTTGTGTTGTCTGTAGATAGAGACCCTCCCAGGTCAGGTTGTCTGTAGATAGAGACCCTCCCAGGTCAGGTTGTGTCGTCTGTAGATAGAGACCCTCCCAGGTCAGGTTGTCTGTAGATAGAGACCCGTCCGGGTCAGGTTGTCTGTAGATAGAGACCCTCCCAGGTCAGGTTGTCTGTAGATAGAGACCCTCCCAGGTCAGGTTGTCTGTAGATAGAGACCCTCCCAGGTCAGGTTGTCTGTAGATAGAGACCCTCCCAGGTCAGGTTGTCTGTAGATAGAGACCCTCCCAGGTCAGGTTGTCTGTAGATAGAGACTCTCCCAGGTCAGGTTGTCTGTAGATAGAGACTCTCCCAGGTCAGGTTGTGTTGTCTGTAGATAGAGACCCTCCCAGGTCAGGTCAGGTTGTCTGTAGATAGAGACCCTCCCAGGTCAGGTTGTGGTGTCTGTAGATAGAGACCCGTCCGGGTCAGGTTGTCTGTAGATAGAGACCCTCCCAGGTCAGGTTGTCTGTAGATAGAGACCCTCCCAGGCCAGGTTGTGTTGTCTGTAGATAGAGACCCTCCCAGGTCAGGTTGTCTGTAGATAGAGACCCTCCCAGGTGTTACGCACGCCTCTGAGAAGAGGGAACGCAACTCCCTGCTACAACTCAACTCTCTGAAGTGCAAGAGGTATGGACTGTAGGTGCGAGTAAGGATGACACAAAAGCAGATTTTACCGTTTACTTGGATTTATTTTCTTACACGGTAATATGGGGAAAAGGGGCTGGACGGAACCAAAGCAAAGAAAGTAAATATCAAAGTTCCCCCCTCTCCTATCTAACCTGCCTACCCACTTAACTTACCTAACTTAGCACCGTCTGGTGCCCTAACCAAAATACAGGGGGTGGTCCGCCCAGGTCTTACCTAGTGTGCCTAGACAGTAAATATACTACGAGTATATGTATGCCCGCGGGCCTCTTGCCTAAGCACTCCCAAAGTGCCTTCTCCTTCCCCCCTGGGAACAAATGAAACAGAGTAATTATTAATGATTTCACAAACACTCACAAACACAGGACATAGAAAAACTGCTACCAACAACAACAGTACATACCACACTTTCTGATACACAACCCACACTATATCACAATCTCCAAATCACTACTCCAAATCTCATCTCTCTCTCCCTTCCATCTCCTGGGCAGAACACTGGCTTTTATCTTGAGGTGGCAATGGTGATTAGAGTCAGCAGCTTCTTGACGAGGGGGCGGGGTCAGCTCCAATCACCAATTAGCCTGGGGTTGACCAATCAGCTGGTTGGGGAGTACTTCAGGAAGCCATCTCCTGAAACACACACACTAAAATACAAAACAGAACACAGAAACTGGGGAACGTAACACAGGTCAGGTTGTCTGTAGATAGAGACCCTCCCAGGTCAGGTTGTGTGTAGATAGAGACCCTCCCAGGTCAGGTTGTCTGTAGATAGAGACAATCCCAGGTCAGGTTGTCTATAGATAGAGACCCTCCCGGGTCAGGTTGTCTGTTGATAGAGACCCTCCCGGGTCAGGTTGTCTGTTGATAGAGACCCTCCCAGGTCAGGTTGTCTGTAGATAGAGACCCTCCCAGGTCAGGTTGTGTTGTCTGTAGATAGAGACCCTCCCAGGTCAGGTTGTCTGTAGACAGAGACCCTCCCAGGTCAGGTTGTCTGTAGATAGAGACCCTCCCAGGTCAGGTTGTCTGTAGACAGAGACCCTCCCAGGTCAGGTTGTCTGTAGATAGAGACCCTCCCAGGTCAGGTTGTCTGTAGATAGAGACCCGTCCAGGTCAGGTTGTCTGTAGATAGAGACCCGTCCGGGTCAGGTTGTCTGTAGATAGAGACCCTCCCAGGTCAGGTTGTCTGTAGATAGAGACCCTCCCAGGTCAGGTTGTCTGTAGATAGAGACCCTCCCAGGTCAGGTTGTCTGTAGATAGAGACCCTCCCAGGTCAGGTTTTGTTGTCTGTAGATAGAGACCCTCCCAGGTCAGGTTGTCTGTAGATAGAGACCCTCCCAGGTCAGGTTTTGTTGTCTGTAGATAGAGACCCTCCCAGGTCAGGTTGTCTGTTGATAGAGACCCTCCCAGGTCAGGTTGTCTGTAGATAGAGACCCTCCCAGGTCAGGTTTTGTTGTCTGTAGATAGAGACCCTCCCAGGTCAGGTTGTCTGTTGATAGAGACCCTCCCAGGTCAGGTTGTCTGTAGATAGAGACCCTCCCAGGTCAGGTTGTCTGTAGATAGAGACCCTCCCAGGTCAGGTTTTGTTGTCTGTAGATAGAGACCCTCCCAGGTCAGGTTGTCTGTTGATAGAGACCCTCCCAGGTCAGGTTGTCTGTAGATAGAGACCCTCCCAGGTCAGGTTGTCTGTAGATAGAGACCCTCCCAGGTCAGGTTGTGTTGTCTGTAGATAGAGACCCTCCCAGGTCAGGTTGTCTGTAGATAGAGACCCGTCCAGGTCAGGTTGTCTGTAGATAGAGACCCGTCCGGGTCAGGTTGTCTGTAGATAGAGACCCTCCCAGGTCAGGTTGTCTGTAGATAGAGACCCTCCCAGGTCAGGTTGTCTGTAGATAGAGACCCTCCCAGGTCAGGTTGTCTGTAGATAGAGACCCGTCCGGGTCAGGTTGTGTTGTCTGTAGATAGAGACCCTCCCAGGTCAGGTTGTCTGTAGATAGAGACCCTCCCAGGTCAGGTTTTGTTGTCTGTAGATAGAGACCCTCCCAGGTCAGGTTGTCTGTAGATAGAGACCCTCCCAGGTCAGGTTTTGTTGTCTGTAGATAGAGACCCTCCCAGGTCAGGTTGTCTGTTGATAGAGACCCTCCCAGGTCAGGTTGTCTGTAGATAGAGACCCTCCCAGGTCAGGTTTTGTTGTCTGTAGATAGAGACCCTCCCAGGTCAGGTTGTCTGTTGATAGAGACCCTCCCAGGTCAGGTTGTCTGTAGATAGAGACCCTCCCAGGTCAGGTTGTCTGTAGATAGAGACCCTCCCAGGTCAGGTTTTGTTGTCTGTAGATAGAGACCCTCCCAGGTCAGGTTGTCTGTTGATAGAGACCCTCCCAGGTCAGGTTGTCTGTAGATAGAGACCCTCCCAGGTCAGGTTGTGTTGTCTGTAGATAGAGACCCTCCCAGGTCAGGTTTTGTTGTCTGTAGATAGAGACCCTCCCAGGTCAGGTTGTCTGTAGATAGAGACCCTCCCAGGTCAGGTTGTCTGTTGATAGAGACCCTCCCAGGTCAGGTTGTCTGTAGATAGAGACCCTCCCAGGTCAGGTTGTCTGTAGATAGAGACCCTCCCAGGTCAGGTTGTGTTGTCTGTAGATAGAGACCCTCCCAGGTCAGGTTGTGTCGTCTGTAGATAGAGACCCGTCCGGGTCAGGTTGTGTCGTCTGTAGATAGAGACCCTCCCAGGTCAGGTTGTCTGTAGATAGAGACCCTCTCAGGTCAGGTTGTCTGTAGATAGAGACCCTCCCAGGTCAGGTTGTGTTGTCTGTAGATAGAGACCCTCCCAGGTCAGGTTGTGTCGTCTGTAGATAGAGACCCGTCCGGGTCAGGTTTTGTTGTCTACAGCAGTGGTTCTCAAACCTCTCCTCAGGACCCCACCAGAAATTTTCACAATTTAGTTGTAGTCCTGAACTAGCTTACCTTATTCACTTAGTAAAAGGGCTTGAGGATTAGTTTACAATTTGAATGAGATGTGCTAGCTCAGGAAAACATGTAGAACGTGCAGCAGTTGTGGGTCCCCATGAGAGGTCTGAATAAACTAGAGAGAACACAGCCTGTTGGGACTACAGACATGGCCAACGGCGGACAAACATCAGGAGCAAATTCACCTTTTACTGCAGTAGTTCTCAGTAGCCCGAGGTCATGGGCGTTACAGAAAATACCTGATGACGTATACTAACGTAACAACCAGGAAGTGTTGAAAAAACTTATTCAGAGTACGCGACTTTGTTGACAGGAAGTGATTGTGAGTTTCCATGTTGACGTCCGCCCACTGTGGTCTTAACTAAAGCTAACGTCTAGATGGACGGGACTGGCAGACTCAACCTGCAGGAGTTCAGACATCTCTGGAACAAGATCAAACAGTGGCAGGTGAGAATGCTCTTCTTCATCATCCTCATCTTCTTCGTCTTCAGAATACTGGGTTTCTCTCCACTCTCGATGACACTGTAAATAGGGTCAGATTTGTAGATTTAAGAAATGCTCTGTTTCTCAGGGAATCTTTCGACACTATAGCTCGGACCAGGCTGGTATCATCAACAGCTACGAGATGAGAAATGCCGTCAACGATGCAGGTTAGTTACCAGATACGATAGAATAGAATAGACAGGTAGATCGTATCCCTGTTTCAGCATCTACAACAAGATGGAAAGACATGTCCTCTATAGCAGTGGTGTAAAGTACTTAAGTAGTACTTTAAAGTATTTTTACTTAAGTCGTTTTTTGGGGGTATCTGTACTTTACCATTTGTATTTTTGACAACTTTTACTTTAATTACATTCGTAAAGAAAATAATGTACCATTTACTCCATACATTTTCCCGGACACCCAAAAGGTCTCGTTACATTTTGAATTTGCACACACTGCATATAGATTTTTCTACTGTATTATTGACTGTATGTTTGTTTTAATCCATGTGTAACTCTGTGTTGTTGTTTGTGTCGCACTGCTTTGCTTTATCTTGGCCAGGTCGCAGTTGTAAATGAGAACTTGTTCTCAACTGGCCTACCTGGTTAAATAAAGGTGAAATTAAAATGCTAAGCTGGATAGGAAAATTATCCAATTCACACACTTATCAAGAGAACATCCCTGGCCATCCCTTCTAGCCTCTGATCTGGTGGACTCACTAAACAGAGAACATCCCTGGTCCTCCCTACTGCCTCTGATCTGGTGGACTCACTAAACAGAGAACATCCCTGGTCATCCCTACTGCCTCTGATCTGGAGGACTCACTAAACAGAGAACATCCCTGGTCCTCCCTACTGCCTCTGATCTGGAGGACTCACTAAACAGAGAACATCCCTGGTAGAACTCCTTCTACAGCACTGCCACTGCCTACTGCCTCTGATCTGGAGGACTCACTAAACAGAGAACATCCCTGGTCGTCCCTACTGCCTCTGATCTGGAGGACTCACTAAACAGAGAACATCCCTGGTCCTCCCTACTGCCTCTGATCTGGAGGACTCACTAAACAGAGAACATCCCTGGTCGTCCCTACAGCCTCTGATCTGGAGGACTCACTAAACAGAGAACATCCCTGGTCGTCCCTACTGCCTCTGATCTGGAAGACTCACTAAACAGAGAACATCCCTGGTCATCCCTACTGCCTCTGATCTGGCGGACTCACTAAACACCAATGCTTACACTTGTACTACTTAAGTATATTTTAGCAATTACATTTAATTTTGATACTTAAGTATATTTAAAACAAAATACTTTTTGACTTTTACTCAAGTAGTATTTTTTTTCTTCAAACATCCATTTTTTTAATTTAACCTTTATTTAACTAGGCAAGTCAGTTAAGAACAAATTCTTATTTACAATGACGGCCTACACCGGCCAAACCCAAACCCGGATGACGCTGGGCCAATTGTGTGCCGCCCTATGGGACTGCCAATCACGTCCGGTTGTGATATAGCCTGGATTTGAACCAGGGTGTCTGTAGTAACGTCTCACGCACTGAGACGCAGTGCCTTAGAGCGCTACGCCACCCGGGACTTTCACTTTGAATTTAGTAATTTCCTGTTTTCTTTTACTCAAGTATGACAATTGGGTACTTTTTACTTTTTAATTATGACAATTGGGTACTTTTTTTGGAAAACGGTTGTGTTTATCTTACCACAGCCCTGTAGAAAGCAACTAGCCGCCCTCTCCTTTCCAGGAAGGATATCATATTATGTATCTTCATAAGGGTGATTGATACCCTTTACGTTCCAGAACACTTTCAGCAATGAAGTTAACTTCTTAAAACTTCTTGTCACTATAGGGGGTGCTGTTTCGCATTAGCATAATTTGCTCTACAGATTAAACTGCCTAGTACTCAATTCTTGCTCGTACAATATGCATATTATTATTATTATTGGATAGAAAACACTCTCTAGTTTCAATAGCCGTTAGAATTTTGTCTCTGAGTGAAACAGAACTCCTTCTACAGCACTTTTCATGATAGGGAGTCAGATTTCAGACATCTTGGCCCCTGATCTGGAGTCAGTTCAAAGGTCCCTGTAAATGCTATGGAGAAACAGACACTTCTTACGTCTTCCCCTGGATGTCAGTACGTGATGACGCTTTGAATGGAGTCGATTGCGCAATCAGTGCCTCTATAAATCACCAAATACCGGAAGTAACTTCCTTTGGCTGCCTGCGCCTGACGCACGAAGGACGTCGGACTCGCCTCCTTCCAACCTTTTGTTTAGCCAGTAATATTTCTCCGGTCATGTTTTTACTCGTTATAGGTGTTAACAACATCATAAGGTAGTTAATTTGAACCGTTTTATAGCAATTTATATCCGTTTAGTGCGATTTTGAGGCATTTCTTTCTGAGACACTTTGAACCGCTGGGCACGTTTCCAGTTCATGCCGAACGTTAGTGGGCATTTCCACATGGCAAGAGGACAGCTTTCGACCAAAAGACGATTAGACCCAAGAAAGGATTCATTGCCCAAGATTCTGATGGAAGAACAGCTCAAAGTAAGAACAATTTATTATGATAAATCGTGTTTCTGTCGAAAAATGTGAAACGCTTATGCCGCCATTTTGTTAGGTGTAGCTTCGCTTGGCGCAACCTGTATTGAAAAGTAAGGATAATTTAAAAATTGTAATTCAGCGATTTTATTAAGAATTAAATTGTCTATCAATCGCTGTCCACCCTGTATTTTTTAGTCAAGTTTATGAGTATTTATGTATAAGACTAGATCACTGTCTAATATGGCGCACGACATTTTCTGACCAGCTGGGCTACTTTTCTCATTGTCTAACCATGATTTTGGTGGCTAAATATGCACATTTTCGAACAAACTCTATTTGTATGTTGTAATATGATGTTACAGGAGTGTCATCTGAAGAATTCTGAGAAGGTTAGTGAAAAAATTAATACATTTTGGCGATGATTACGTTATCGCTCTCTTTGGCTAGAATCAATGCTCTGGTAACGTTTGCACATGTGGTATGCTAATATAACGATTTATTGTGTTTTCGCTGTAAGACACTTAGAAAATCTGAAATGTTGTCTGAATTCACAAGATCTGTGTCTTTCCATTGCTGTGAGTTGTGTATTTTTAAGAAATGTTTTATGATTAGTAATTAGGTAATACACGTTGCTCTGTATTTTTTGTAGTCGAGTTGTGATGGTGGGTGCAATTGTAAACTATGATTTATACCTGAAATATGCACATTTTTCTAACAAAACCTATCCTATACCATAAATATGTTATCAGACTGTCATCTGATGAGGTTTTTTCTTGGTTAGTGGCTATCAATATCTTTATTTGGCCGAATTGGTGATAGCTACTGGTGTTGAGAAAAAATGGTGGACAAAGAAAAATGGTGTCTTTTGCTAACGTGGTTAGCTAATAGATTTACATATTTTGTCTTCCCTGTAAAACATTTTAAAAATCTGAAATGGTGGCTTTATTCACAAGATCTGTATCTTTCATTAGGTGTCTTGGACTTGTGATTTAATGATATTTAGATGCTACTATTTAATTGTGACGCTATGCTAGCGATGCTACTCAGTGTGGGGGGGTGCTCCCGGACCCGGGGTAGAGACCCGTGAAAGGTTAACATAGAGTACTACAGTAGATATACAGTGTATTCGGGAAGGTATTCAGACCCCTCCACCTTTTTCACACTTTGTTACGTTACAGCCTTATTCTAAAAATGGATTCATCAATCTACACATAATACCCCATAATGGCATCACAATACCCCATAATGACGATGCAAACAGGTTTTTAGACATTTTCGCAAATTTATTAAAAATACAATATCACATTTACATAAGTATTCAGACCCTTTACTCAGTACATCGTTGAAGCACCTTTGGCAGTGATTACAACCTCAAGTCTTCTCAAGTATGACACTACAAGCTTGGCACACCTCTATTTGGAAGGGGAACCTTCACCCCAGCCTGAGGTCCTGAGCGCTCTGGAGCAGGTTTTCATCAAGGATCTCTCTGTACTTTGCTCCATTCCCTAAATCCTGACTAGGATCCCCACAGCATGATGCTGCCAGCACCATGCTTCACCGTAGGGATGGTGTCAGGTTTCCTTCAGACGTGTCATGTGCCTTTTACCGAGGAGTGGCTTCCGTCTATCATAAAGGCCTGATTGGTGGAGTGATGCAGAGATGTTTGTCCTTCTGGAAGGTTCTCCCATCTCCACAGAGGAACTCTGGAGCTCTGTCAGAGTGACCATCGGGTTCTTGGTCACCTCCCTGACCAAGGCCCTTCTCCCCCGATTGCTCAGTTTGGCTGGGTGGCCAGCTCTAGGAAGAGTCTTGGTGGTTCCAAATTTCTTCCATTAAAGAACAATGGAGGCCACTGTGTTCTTGGGGACCTTCAGTGCTGCAGAAATGTTTTGGTAGCCTTCCCCAGATCTGTGCCTCGACAAAATCCTGTCTCGGAACACTACGGACAATTCCTTTAACCTCATGGCTTGGTTTTTGCTCTGACATGAACTGTCAACTGTGGGACCACATGACACGTCGTTTTTGGTATCAGTACGTTTGTTTTCAGTGTATTAATAAACTCAGCATAAATAGCATTCTCCAGCCTCTATTTTAACCACACCCAAAGTCCCACTTTGTTGCACAATGTTACCAGGGTCTATGAGCCAGGAATTCAAGCCCGAGGGACGAGGTAAGAAAAGTGTTCAAGAATATCTGTGACATTATTAGAGGTCATTTAAAAAGCCAAGAGTAAATGTATCCAGACCCTGGAATTAACGGACTCCATCCACTCCACAGTCTAATCTCTACGTCCAATATATTTTACGGTCTTGTCTCTAACTCAGTTGTTGTGTCCTTGTGCCCCGTTCAGGCTTCCGTCTCAACAATCAGCTCTATGACATCATCACCATGCGCTACGCCAACGAGGACATGAACATAGACTTTAACAGTTTCATCAGCTGTCTGGTCCGGCTGGAAGCCATGTTCAGTAAGTCACTGACACACGCTTCACCTTCGTATTCTGTCTGCCATGTTCAGTAAGTCACTGACACACGCTTCACCTTCGTATTCTGTCTGCCATGTTCATGTTTTATTGATTGATTGATGAAATGGGGTGTTTTTGTTTTTGCAGGGGTGTTCCAAGCCTTTGATCAGGATGGTACGATCAGACTTAGTGTCTTGGAGGTAAGCTGCTAATGCTAATGCTACACAGTATGATGATGAATAACGTGGAACAAACATGATGGTACTATTGCCTTAGGGGCTGTCTTGACAGAAGATGTTTGTCAGCGCGCTAACTGATACTCTATGTCCCGACTGACACTACCCCTCTATGTCGTGACTGATACGACCCCTTTATGTCCCGACTGATACTACCCCTCTATGTCCCGACTGATACTACCCCTCTATGTCGTGACTGATACTACCCCTCTATGTCCCGAACCCTCTATGTCCCGACTGATACTACCCCTCTATGTCCCGACTGATACTACCCCTCTATGTCCCGACTGATACTAGCCCTCTATGTCCCGACTGATACTACCCCTCTATGTCCCGACTGATACTACCCCTCTATGTCCCGACTGATACTACCCCTCTATGTCCCGACTGATACTACCCCTCTATGTCCCGACTGATACTACCCCTCTATGTCCCGACTGATACTACCCCTCTATGTCCCGACTGATACTACCCCTCTATGTCCCGACTGATACTACCCCTCTATGTCCCGACTGATACTACCCCTCTATGTCCCGACTGATACTACCCCTCTATGTCCCGACTGATACTACCCCTCTATGTCCCGACTGATACTACCCCTCTATGTCCCGACTGATACTACCCCTCTATGTCCCGACTGATACTACCCCTCTATGTCCCGACTGATACTACCCCTCTATGTCCCGACTGATACTACCCCTCTATGTCCCGACTGATACTACCCCTCTATGTCCCGACTGATACTACCCCTCTATGTCCCGACTGATACTACCCCTCTATGTCGTAACTGATACTACCCCTCTATGTCGTAACTGATACTACCCCTCTATGTCCCGACTGATACTACCCCTCTATGTCCCGACTGATACTACCCCTCTATGTCCAGACTGATACTACCCCTCTATGTCCAGACTGATACTACCCCTCTATGTCGTGACTGATACTACCCCTCTATGTCCAGACTGATACCACCCCTCTATGTCGTGACTGATACTACCCCTCTATGTCCCGACTGATACTACCCCTCTATGTCCCGACTGATACTACCCCTCTATGTCCCGACTGATACTACCCCTCTATGTCCCGACTGATACTACCCCTCTATGTCCCGACTGATACTACCCCTCTATGTCCCGACTGATACTACCCCTCTATGTCCCGACTGATACTACCCCTCTATGTCCCGACTGATACTACCCCTCTATGTCCCGACTGATACTACCCCTCTATGTCCAGACAGATACTACCCCTCTATGTCGTGACTGATACTACCCCTCTATGTCCAGACTGATACTACCCCTCTATGTCGTGACTGATACTACCCCTCTATGTCGTGACTGATACTACCCCTCTATGTCCAGACTGATACTACCCCTCTATGTCGTGACTGATACTACCCCTCTATGTCCCGACTGATACTACCCCTCTATGTCCCGACTGATACTACCCCTCTATGTCCCGACTGATACTACCCCTCTATGTCCCGACTGATACTACCCCTCTATGTCCCGACTGATACTACCCCTCTATGTCCCGACTGATACTACCCCTCTATGTCCAGACAGATACTACCCCTCTATGTCGTGACTGATACTACCCCTCTATGTCCAGACTGGTACTACCCCTCTATGTCCCGACTGGTACTACCCCTCTATGTCCCGACTGATACTACCCCTCTATGTCCCGACTGATACTACCCCTCTATGTCCCGACTGATACTACCCCTCTATGTCCCGACTGATACTACCCCTCTATGTCCCGACTGATACTACCCCTCTATGTCCCGACTGATACTACCCCTCTATGTCCCGACTGATACTACCCCTCTATGTCCCGACTGATACTACCCCTCTATGTCCCGAATGATACTACCCCTCTATGTCCCGACTGATACTACCCCTCTATGTCCCGACTGATACTACCCCTCTATGTCCCGACTGATACTACCCCTCTATGTCCCGACTGATACTACCCCTCTATGTCCCGACTGATACTACCCCTCTATGTCCAGACAGATACTACCCCTCTATGTCGTGACTGATACTACCCCTCTATGTCCAGACTGATACTACCCCTCTATGTCCCGACTGATACTACCCCTCTATGTCGTGACTGATACTACCCCTCTATGTCCAGACTGATACTACCCCTCTATGTCGTGACTGATTCTACCCCTCTATGTCCTGACTGATACTACCCCTCTATGTCGTGACTGATACTACCCCTCTATGTCCCGACTGATACTACCCCTCTATGTCCCGACTGATACTACCCCTCTATGTCCCGACTGATACTACCCCTCTATGTCCCGACTGATACTACCCCTCTATGTCCCGACTGATACTACCCCTCTATGTCCCGACTGATACTACCCCTCTATGTCCCGACTGATACGACCCCTCTATGTCCCGACTGATACGACCCCTCTATGTCCCGACTGATACGACCCCTCTATGTCCCGACTGATACGACCCCTCTATGTCCCGACTGATACGACCCCTCTATGTCCCGACGGATACGACCCCTCTATGTCCCGACGGATACGACCCCTCTATGTCCCGACGGATACGACCCCTCTATGTCCCGACGGATACGACCCCTCTATGTCCCGACGGATACGACCCCTCTATGTCCCGACGGATACGACCCCTCTATGTCCCGACGGATACGACCCCTCTATGTCCCGACGGATACGACCCCTCTATGTCCCGACGGATACGACCCCTCTATGTCCCGACGGATACGACCCCTCTATGTCCCGTCGGATACGACCCCTCTATGTCCCGACGGATACGACCCCTCTATGTCCCGACGGATACGACCCCTCTATGTCCCGACGGATACGACCCCTCTATGTCCCGAAGGATACGACCCCTCTATGTCCCGACGGATACGACCCCTCTATGTCCCGACGGATACGACCCCTCTATGTCCCGACTGATACTACCCCTCATTGTCCCGACTGATACTACCCCTCTATGTCGTGACTGATACTACCCCTCTATGTCTCTCCTCATTGTCCAGTGGCTCCAGCTGACCATGTATGCCTAGATTGCCAGACAGGTCTTCTCAGCCAGATGTCCTCCCAGGTGAGACCCATCCTACATGAACAGAGCAGAACTATATGACAGGAATGTACCTCAATACTGACTGTCCCAAAACGTAGCCCTAACCCTGCCTGTACGACCAGCTCCTTCACCCCTCAGTCCTCACATTAGACTGCTACCTTCCAGTCCTCACATTAGACTGCTACCTACCAGTCCTCACATTAGACTGCTACCTACCAGTCCAGTCCTCACATTAGACTGCTACCTACCAGTCCTCACATTAGACTGCTACCTACCAGTCCTCACATTAGACTGCTACCTACCAGTCCTCACATTAGACTGCTACCTACCAGTCCAGTCCTCACATTAGACTGCTACCTACCAGTCTAGTCCTCACATTAGACTGCTACCTACCAGTCCTCACAGACTGCTACCTACCAGTCCTCACATTAGACTGCTACCTACCTACCAGTCCTCACATTAGACTGCTACCTACCTACCAGTCCTCACATTAAACTGCTACCTACCAGTCCTCACATTAGACTGCTTCCTACCTACCAGTCCTCACATTAGACTGCTACCTACCTACCAGTCCTCACATTAGACTGCTACCTACCTACCAGTCCTCACATTAGACTGCTACCTACCAGTCCTCACAGTAGACTGCTTCCTACCTACCAGTCCTCACATTAGACTGCTTCCTACCTACCAGTCCTCACATTAGACTGCTTCCTACCTACCAGTCCTCACATTAGACAGCTTCCTACCTACCAGTCCTCACATTAGACTGCTACCTACCTACCAGTCCTCACATTAGACTGCTTCCTACCTACCAGTCCTCACATTAGACTGCTACCTACCTACCAGTCCTCACAGTAGACTGCTACCTTCCAGTCCTCACATTAGACGCTACCTACCTACCAGTCCTCACATTAGACTGCTACCTACCAGTCCAGTCCTCACATTAGACTGATACCTACCAGTCCAGTCCTCACATTAGACTGCTACCTACCAGTCCAGTCCTCACATTAGACTGCTACCTACCAGTCCTCACATTAGACTGCTACCTACCAGTCCTCACATTAGACTGCTACCTACCAGCCCAGTCCTCACATTAAACTGCTACCTACCTACCAGTCCTCACATTAGACTGCTACCTACCAGTCCTCACATTAGACTGCTACCTACCTACCAGTCCTCACATTAGACTGCTACCTACCTACCAGTCCTCACATTAAACTGCTACCTACCAGTCCTCACATTAGACTGCTTCCTACCTACCAGTCCTCACATTAGACTGCTTCCTACCTACCAGTCCTCACATTAGACTGCTACCTACCTACCAGTCCTCACATTAGACTGCTACCTACCTACCAGTCCTCACATTAGACTGCTACCTACCAGTCCCGTTCTCACATTAGACTGCTACCTACCAGTCCTCACAGTAGACTGCTACCTACCAGTCCTCACAGTAGACTGCTTCCTACCTACCAGTCCTCACATTAGACTGCTTCCTACCTACCAGTCCTCACATTAGACTGCTTCCTACCTACCAGTCCTCACATTAGACTGCTTCCTACCTACCAGTCCTCACATTAGACTGCTTCCTACCTACCAGTCCTCACATTAGACTGCTACCTACCTACCAGTCCTCACATTAGACTGCTATCTACCAGTCCATTCCTCACATTAGACTGCTACCTACCAGTCCAGTCCTCACATTAGACTGCTACCTACCAGTCCATACCAGTTAGCCATCCTTATCCTCTTCCCTCTCTCTAGGTCTCAGGCTTCTCTAATTTCCTCTCCTGACCATGTCCCAGTATTGCTGAAACATCCGTCTCTTCTGAGTCGGCCATGTTTTTTTTTTTTAAACACACCCCACTCCTTACCAGATGTACCATTCTCTCTCTCAGGCATCAAACACACATCACCTCTCTTTTTCTGTCACCATACCTCACAGAGCCACCTCTCCATAACCCATCGAATATCTCTTAAAATATTACGTTTTATTTACACTACTCCAACTCTCCCCTATCCTACCAACTGAATATGTTCCCTCGTTACGCTTACCACCCTTAATGTCTCCCCTATACCACCTACCATCCTCGACGTCTCCCCTATACCACCTACCACCCTCAACGTCTCCCCTATACCACCTACCATCCTCGACGTCTCCCCTATACCACCTACCATCCTCAATGTCTCCCCTATACCATCCTCAACGTCTCCCCTATACCACCAAACATCCTCGACGTCTCCCCTATACCACCAAACATCCTCAATGTCTCCCCTATACCATCCTGAACGTCTCCCCTATACCACCTACCATTCTCGACGTCTCCCCTATACCACCTACCATCCTCGACGTCTCCCCTATACCACCCTCGACGTCTCCCCTATACCACCTACCATCCTCGACGTCTCCCCTATACCACCTACCACCCTCGACGTCTCCCCTATACCACCTACCACCCTCGACGTCTCCCCTATACCACCTACCACCCTTAACGTCTCCCCTATACCACCTACCACCCTTAACGTCTCCCCTATACCACCTACCATCCTCGACGTCTCCCCTACACCACCTACCATCCTCGACGTCTCCCCTATACCACCTACCATTCTCGACGTCTCCCCTATACCACCTACCATCCTCGACGTCTCCCCTATACCACCCTCGACGTCTCCCCTATACCACCTACCATCCTCGACGTCTCCCATATACCACCTACCACCCTCGACGTCTCCCCTATACCACCTACCACCCTTAACGTCTCCCCTATACCACCTACCATTCTCGACGTCTCCCCTACACCACCTACCATCCTCGACGTCTCCCCTGTACCAGCTACCATCCTGAACGTCTCCCCTGTACCACCTACCATCCTCGACGTCTCCCCTTTACCACCTACCATCCTCGACGTCTCCCCTATACCACCTACCATCCTCAACGTCTCCCCTATACCACCTACCATCCTCGACGTCTCCCCTACACCACCTACCATCCTCGACGTCTCCCCTATACCAGCTACCATCCTCAACGTCTCCCCTATACCACCTACCATCCTCAACGTCTCCCCTATACCACCTACCATCCTCGACGTCTCCCCTATACCATCCTCGACGTCTCCCCTATACCATCCTCGACGTCTCCCCTATACCATCCTCGACGTCTCCCCTATACCACCTACCATCCTGAACGTCTCCCCTATACCACCTACCATCCTCGACGTCTCCCCTATACCATCCTCGACGTCTCCCCTATACCATCCTCGACTTCTCTCCTATACCACCTACCATCCTCGACGTCTCCCCTATACCACCTACCATCCTGAACGTCTCCCCTATACCACCTACCATCCTCAACGTCTCCCCTATACCACCTACCATCCTCAACGTCTCCCCTATACCACCTACCATCCTCAACGTCTCCCCTATACCACCTACCATCCTCAACGTCTCCCCTATACCACCTACCATCCTCGACGTCTCCCCTATACCACCCTCGACGTCTCCCCTATACCACCTACCATCCTCGACGTCTCCCCTATACCACCTACCACCCTCGACGTCTCCCCTATACCACCTACCACCCTTAACGTCTCCCCTATACCACCTACCACCCTTAACGTCTCCCCTATACCACCTACCATCCTCGACGTCTCCCCTACACCACCTACCATCCTCGACGTCTCCCCTATACCACCTACCATTCTCGACGTCTCCCCTATACCACCTACCATCCTCGACGTCTCCCCTATACCACCCTCGACGTCTCCCCTATACCACCTACCATCCTCGACGTCTCCCATATACCACCTACCACCCTCGACGTCTCCCCTATACCACCTACCACCCTTAACGTCTCCCCTATACCACCTAAAATTCTCGACGTCTCCCCTACACCACCTACCATCCTCGACGTCTCCCCTGTACCAGCTACCATCCTGAACGTCTCCCCTATACCACCTACCACCCTCGACGTCTCCCCTATACCACCTACCACCCTTAACGTCTCCCCTATACCACCTACCACCCTTAACGTCTCCCCTATACCACCTACCATCCTCGACGTCTCCCCTACACCACCTACCATCCTCGACGTCTCCCCTATACCACCTACCATTCTCGACGTCTCCCCTATACCACCTACCATCCTCGACGTCTCCCCTATACCACCCTCGACGTCTCCCCTATACCACCTACCATCCTCGACGTCTCCCATATACCACCTACCACCCTCGACGTCTCCCCTATACCACCTACCACCCTTAACGTCTCCCCTATACAACCTACCATTCTCGACGTCTCCCCTACACCACCTACCATCCTCGACGTCTCCCCTGTACCAGCTACCATCCTGAACGTCTCCCCTGTACCACCTACCATCCTCGACGTCTCCCCTATACCACCTACCATCCTCGACGTCTCCCCTATACCACCTACCATCCTCGACGTCTCCCCTATACCACCTACCATCCTCGACGTCTCCCCTACACCACCTACCATCCTCGACGTCTCCCCTATACCAGCTACCATCCTCAACGTCTCCCCTATACCACCTACCATCCTCAACGTCTCCCCTATACCACCTACCATCCTCGACGTCTCCCCTATACCATCCTCGACGTCTCCCCTATACCATCCTCGACGTCTCCCCTATACCATCCTCGACGTCTCCCCTATACCATCCTCGACGTCTCCCCTATACCATCCTCGACGTCTCCCCTATACCACCTACCATCCTGAACGTCTCCCCTATACCACCTACCATCCTCGACGTCTCCCCTATACCATCCTCGACGTCTCCCCTATACCATCCTCGACTTCTCTCCTATACCACCTACCATCCTCGACGTCTCCCCTATACCACCTACCATCCTGAACGTCTCCCCTATACCACCTACCATCCTCAACGTCTCCCCTATACCACCTACCATCCTCAACGTCTCCCCTATACCACCTACCATCCTCAACGTCTCCCCTATACCACCTACCATCCTCAACGTCTCCCCTATACCACCTACCATCCTCGACGTCTCCCCTATACCACCCTCGACGTCTCCCCTATACCACCTACCATCCTCGACGTCTCCCCTATACCACCTACCACCCTCGACGTCTCCCCTATACCACCTACCACCCTTAACGTCTCCCCTATACCACCTACCACCCTTAACGTCTCCCCTATACCACCTACCATCCTCGACGTCTCCCCTACACCACCTACCATCCTCGACGTCTCCCCTATACCACCTACCATTCTCGACGTCTCCCCTATACCACCTACCATCCTCGACGTCTCCCCTATACCACCCTCGACGTCTCCCCTATACCACCTACCATCCTCGACGTCTCCCATATACCACCTACCACCCTCGACGTCTCCCCTATACCACCTACCACCCTTAACGTCTCCCCTATACCACCTAAAATTCTCGACGTCTCCCCTACACCACCTACCATCCTCGACGTCTCCCCTGTACCAGCTACCATCCTGAACGTCTCCCCTATACCACCTACCACCCTCGACGTCTCCCCTATACCACCTACCACCCTTAACGTCTCCCCTATACCACCTACCATCCTCGACGTCTCCCCTACACCACCTACCATCCTCGACGTCTCCCCTATACCACCTACCATTCTCGACGTCTCCCCTATACCACCTACCATCCTCGACGTCTCCCCTATACCACCCTCGACGTCTCCCCTATACCACCTACCATCCTCGACGTCTCCCATATACCACCTACCACCCTCGACGTCTCCCCTATACCACCTACCACCCTCGACGTCTCCCCTATACCACCTACCACCCTTAACGTCTCCCCTATACCACCTACCATTCTCGACGTCTCCCCTACACCACCTACCATCCTCGACGTCTCCCCTGTACCAGCTACCATCCTGAACGTCTCCCCTGTACCACCTACCATCCTCGACGTCTCCCCTATACCACCTACCATCCTCGACGTCTCCCCTATACCACCTACCATCCTCAACGTCTCCCCTATACCACCTACCATCCTCGACGTCTCCCCTACACCACCTACCATCCTCGACGTCTCCCCTATACCAGCTACCATCCTCAACGTCTCCCCTATACCACCTACCATCCTCAACGTCTCCCCTATACCACCTACCATCCTCGACGTCTCCCCTATACCATCCTCGACGTCTCCCCTATACTATCCTCGACGTCTCCCCTATACCATCCTCGACGTCTCCCCTATACCATCCTCGACGTCTCCCCTATACCACCTACCATCCTGAACGTCTCCCCTATACCACCTACCATCCTCGACGTCTCCCCTATACCATCCTCGACGTCTCCCCTATACCATCCTCGACTTCTCTCCTATACCACCTACCATCCTCGACGTCTCCCCTATACCACCTACCATCCTGAACGTCTCCCCTATACCACCTACCATCCTCAACGTCTCCCCTATACCACCTACCATCCTCAACGTCTCCCCTATACCACCTACCATCCTCAACGTCTCCCCTATACCACCTACCATCCTCAACGTCTCCCCTATACCACCTACCATCCTCGACGTCTCCCCTATACCACCCTCGACGTCTCCCCTATACCACCTACCATCCTCGACGTCTCCCCTATACCACCTACCACCCTCGACGTCTCCCCTATACCACCTACCACCCTTAACGTCTCCCCTATACCACCTACCACCCTTAACGTCTCCCCTATACCACCTACCATCCTCGACGTCTCCCCTACACCACCTACCATCCTCGACGTCTCCCCTATACCACCTACCATTCTCGACGTCTCCCCTATACCACCTACCATCCTCGACGTCTCCCCTATAACACCCTCGACGTCTCCCCTATACCACCTACCATCCTCGACGTCTCCCCTATACCACCTACCACCCTCGACGTCTCCCCTATACCACCTACCACCCTTAACGTCTCCCCTATACCACCTAAAATTCTCGACGTCTCCCCTACACCACCTACCATCCTCGACGTCTCCCCTGTACCAGCTACCATCCTGAACGTCTCCCCTGTACCACCTACCATCCTCGACGTCTCCCCTATACCACCTACCATCCTCGACGTCTCCCCTATACCACCTACCATCCTCAACGTCTCCCCTATACCACCTACCATCCTCGACGTCTCCCCTATACCACCTACCATCCTCGACGTCTCCCCTATACCAGCTACCATCCTCAACGTCTCCCCTATACCACCTACCATCCTCGACGTCTCCCCTATACCACCTACCATCCTCAACGTCTCCCCTATACCACCTACCATCCTCGACGTCTCCCCTATACCATCCTCGACGTCTCCCCTATACCATCCTCGACGTCTCCCCTATACCATCCTCGACGTCTCCCCTATACCATCCTCGACGTCTCCCCTATACCATCCTCGACGTCTCCCCTATACCATCCTCGACGTCTCCCCTATACCATCCTCGACGTCTCCCCTATACCACCTACCATCCTGAACGTCTCCCCTATACCACCTACCATCCTCGACGTCTCCCCTATACCATCCTCGACGTCTCCCCTATACCATCCTCGACGTCTCCCCTATACCACCTACCATCCTGAACGTCTCCCCTATACCACCTACCACCCTTAACGTCTCCCCTATACCACCTAAAATTCTCGACGTCTCCCCTATACCACCTACCATCCTGAACGTCTCCCCTATACCACCTACCATCCTCAACGTCTCCCCTATACCACCTACCATCCTCAACGTCTCCCCTATACCACCTACCATCCTCAACGTCTCCCCTATACCACCTACCATCCTCAACGTCTCCCCTATACCACCTACCATCCTCGCCGTCTCCCCTATACCACCTACCATCCTCGCCGTCTCCCCTATACCATCCTCGACGTCTCCCCTATACCATTCTCGACCATCTCCCCTATACCACCTACCATCCTCAACGTCTCCCCTATACCATTCTCGACCATCTCCCCTATACCACCAACCATCCTCGACGTGTCCCCTATACCACCTACCATCCTCGACGTCTCCCCTATACCACCTACCATCCTCGACGTCTCCCCTATACCACCTACCATCCTCGACGTCTCCCCTATACCACCTACCATCCTCGACGTCTCCCCTATACCACCTACCATCCTCGCCGTCTCCCCTATACCATCCTCAACGTCTCCCCTATACCACCTACCACCCTCGACGTCTCCCCTATACCATCCTCAACGTCTCCCCTATACCATCCTCGACGTCTCTCCTATACCATCCTCGACGTCTCTCCTATACCATCCTCGACGTCTCTCCTATACCATCCTCGACGTCTCCCCTATACCATCCTCGACTTCTCTCCTATACCACCTACCATCCGACGTCTCCCCTATACCACCTACCATCCTCAACGTCTCCCCTATACCACCTACCATCCTCAACGTCTCCCCTATACCACCTACCATCCTCAACGTCTCCCCTATACCACCTACCATCCTCAACGTCTCCCCTATACCACCTACCATCCTCAACGTCTCCCCTATACCACCTACCATCCTCGCCGTCTCCCCTATACCACCTACCATCCTCGCCGTCTCCCCTATACCATCCTCGACGTCTCCCCTATACCATTCTCGACCATCTCCCCTATACCACCTACCATCCTCAACGTCTCCCCTATACCATTCTCGACCATCTCCCCTATACCACCAACCATCCTCGACGTGTCCCCTATACCACCTACCATCCTCGACGTCTCCCCTATACCACCTACCATCCTCGACGTCTCCCCTATACCACCTACCATCCTCGACGTCTCCCCTATACCACCTACCATCCTCGACGTCTCCCCTATACCACCTACCATCCTCGCCGTCTCCCCTATACCATCCTCAACGTCTCCCCTATACCACCTACCACCCTCGACGTCTCCCCTATACCATCCTCAACGTCTCCCCTATACCATCCTCGACGTCTCTCCTATACCATCCTCGACGTCTCCCCTATACCATCCTCGACTTCTCTCCTATACCACCTACCATCCGACGTCTCCCCTATACCACCTACCCTCCTGAACGTCTCCCCTATACCACCTACCATCCTGAACGTCTCCCCTATACCATCCTCGATTTCTCTCCTATACCACCTACCATCCGACGTCTTCCCTATACCACCAAACATCCTCAATGTCTCCCCTATACCACCTACCATCCTCAACGTCTCCCCTATACCACCTACTATCCTCGCCGTCTCCCCTATACCACCTACCATCCTCGCCGTCTCCCCTATACCATCCTCGACGTCTCCCCTATACCATTCTCGACCATCTCCCCTATACCACCAACCATCCTCAACGTCTCCCCTATACCACCTACCATCCTCGACGTCTCCCCTATACCACCTACCATCCTCGACGTCTCCCTTATACCACCTACCATCCTCGACGTCTCCCCTATACCATCCTCAACGTCTCCCCTATACCACCTACCACCCTCGACGTCTCCCCTATACCATCCTCAACGTCTCCCCTATACCATCCTCGACGTCTCCCCTATACCATCCTCGACGTCTCTCCTATACCATCCTCGACGTCTCCCCTATACCACCTACCATCCTCAACGTCTCCCCTATACCATTCTCGACCATCTCCCCTATACCACCAACCATCCTCAACGTCTCCCCTATACCACCTACCATCCTCGACGTCTCCCCTATACCACCTACCATCCTCGACGTCTCCCCTATACCACCTACCATCCTCGACGTCTCCCCTATACCATCCTCAACGTCTCCCCTATACCACCTACCACCCTCGACGTCTCCCCTATACCATCCTCAACGTCTCCCCTATACCATCCTCGACGTCTCCCCTATACCATCCTCGACGTCTCTCCTATACCATCCTCGACGTCTCCCCTATACCATCCTCGACTTCTCTCCTATACCACCTACCATCCTGAACGTCTCCCCTATACCACCTACCATCCTGAACGTCTCCCCTATACCACCTACCATCCTGAACGTCTCCCCTATACCATCCTCGACGTCTCCCCTATACCATCCTCGATTTCTCTCCTATACCACCTACCATCCGACGTCTTCCCTATACCACCAAACATCCTCAATGTCTCCCCTATACCACCTACCATCCTCGACGTCTCCCCTATACCACCTACCATCCTGAACGTCTCCCCTATACCACCTACCATCCTCAACGTCTTCCCTATACCACCTACCATCCTCAACGTCTTCCCTATACCACCTACCATCCTCGCCGTCTCCCCTATACCATCTACCATCCTCGCCGTCTCCCCTATACCACCTACCATCCTCGCCGTCTCCCCTATACCATCCTCGACCATCTCCCCTATACCACCTACCATCCTCAACGTCTCCCCTATACCATTCTCGACCATCTCCCCTATACCACCAACCATCCTCGACGTCTCCCCTATACCACCTACCATCCTCAACGTCTCCCCTATACCACCTACCATCCTCGACGTCTCCCCTATACCACCTACCATCCTCGACGTCTCCCCTATACCACCTACCACCCTCGACGTCTCCCCTATACCACCTACCACCCTTAACGTCTCCCCTATACCACCTACCACCCTTAACGTCTCCCCTATACCACCTACCATCCTCGCCGTCTCCCCTATACCACCTACCATCCTCGACGTCTCCCCTATACCACCTACCATCCTCAACGTCTTCCCTATACCACCTACCATCCTCGCCGTCTCCCCTATACCATCTACCATCCTCGCCGTCTCCCCTATACCACCTACCATCCTCGCCGTCTCCCCTATACCATCCTCGACGTCTCCCCTATACCATTCTCGACCATCTCCCCTATACCACCTACCATCCTCAACGTCTCCCCTATACCATTCTCGACCATCTCCCCTATACCACCAACCATCCTCGACGTCTCCCCTATACCACCTACCATCCTCAACGTCTCCCCTATACCACCTACCATCCTCGACGTCTCCCCTATACCATTCTCGACCATCTCCCCTATACCACCTACCATCCTCAACGTCTCCCCTATACCATTCTCGACCATCTCCCCTATACCACCAACCATCCTCGACGTCTCCCCTATACCACCTACCATCCTCAACGTCTCCCCTATACCACCTACCATCCTCGACGTCTCCCCTATACCACCTACCATCCTCGACGTCTCCCCTATACCACCTACCACCCTCGACGTCTCCCCTATACCACCTACCACCCTTAACGTCTCCCCTATACCACCTACCACCCTTAACGTCTCCCCTATACCACCTACCATCCTCGCCGTCTCCCCTATACCACCTACCATCCTCGACGTCTCCCCTATACCACCTACCATCCTCGACGTCTCCCCTATACCACCTACCATCCTCAGCGTCTCCCCTATACCACCCTTAACTTCTCCCCTATACCACCTACCATCCTGAACGTCTCCCCTATACCACCTACCATCCTTAACCCACCCTGACACGATGCGCTGTCAAGTCCCTTCTCCAAATCGCTCCAGTGAAGACCACGGCTCTCTCACGGCCAATGGATGAACTGGAGATGTTGGAAAAGGACCAGTGCTTCCTTCCTTCAGTCTTGGACTTCCTGACTCAGCACCGGATTGGTTGGTCCGTGGGAACTGGAACAAACCCCCTATCAGCTCTGAAACACTGGTGTCAGAGAAATGGCTATAGAATCTGCTAGTCCGACCAATGGATGGATGAGACGCAGAATGGGACAGACAGAACCTGCCAAGAACATTCCTCCGCTGTACGACCAGGACCAGGCAGAAGCCTCCCTAGCTCTTCACCCTCCGCTGTACGACCAGGACCAGGCAGAAGCCTCCCTAGCTCTTCACCCTCCGCTGTACGACCAGGACAAGGCAGAAGCCTCCCTAGCTCTTCACCCTCCGCTGTACGACCAGGACAAGGCAGAAGCCTCCCTAGCTCTTCACCCTCCGCTGTACGACCAGGACAAGGCAGAAGCCTCCCTAGCTCTTCACCCTCCGCTGTACGACCAGGACAAGGCAGAAGCCTCCCTAGCTCTTCACCCTCCGCTGTACGACCAGGACAAGGCAGAAGCCTCCCTAGCTCTTCACCCTCCGCTGTACGACCAGGACAAGGCAGAAGCCTCCCTAGCTCTTCACCCTCCGCTGTACGACCAGGACAAGGCAGAAGCCTCCCTAGCTCTTCACCCTCCGCTGTACGACCAGGACAAGGCAGAAGCCTCCCTAGCTCCTCACCCTGCGCTGTACAACCAGGAAGAAGCCTCCCTAGCTCCTCACCCTGCGCTGTACAACCAGGAAGAAGCCTCCCTAGCTCCTCACCCTCCGCTGTACGACCAGGACAAGGCAGAAGCCTCCCTAGCTCCTCACCCTGCGCTGTACAACCAGGAAGAAGCCTCCCTAGCTCCTCACCCTCCGCTGTACGACCAGGACCAGGCAGAAGCCTCTCTAGCCTGCTGAAGAGTTCCCTACAGGGTGGGTTCAACATGTGGAGTTGTGAATATGACCTATGGGTTGGACTTGTTGTGGTTTCCTATTAAAGTTTTGGTCAAATGAGTGTAATGCATTTTAAAAACATTTTAACCCAATAAATAATTGGTGTAGTTATTGGTTGGACTGATTTTGTTTCATACGTGCTTTATTAAATGAAATGTAGAAGAAGTAAAACCAGTTGAATTGAGCTAAACCACTGCTGTTTTCTGTAAGCTTCAGTTCAAGGCGATATTTAACACACACACAACTACAGATGAAGGACAAAAAACCAACAGACCGTAGAATTTTTTTTTTTTTTTACAGGTTTTTATATAACATTTTCTTAAAAATAAAATAACAAAACAAGTTCACAACCGTTGGCAAGAACTAAACAAACTCGTCAAAGAAACTCAGGAATGTCAGGTAAGAGGACAACTGTATGTTTTCCCCTCGAATAACAGAGGAAGAGTTACACCTGTCGGGAAGTAGGAGGCTGTTATTAAAGATCACAGGTTGAACCGAGTCAATGAGATCACACCTACAACAGCACCATGTACAACCCCAGAGCTGCCACTACACGGATAAGGAGCGTTACAAAGACAACATCGGTTCAACTTTATTTTTTTTCTTTCACACTGATTACAATTTAAATTTAAAAAACGTGTTTTTATAATATTATAAAAGAAAAAAAACCTGTTTGAAAAAACAAAAACAAAGGCATGATGGATCAACGTATCAGCTTGGTGTGTGTGATGTGTGTGTGTCAGAGGTTTATATTGGTGTGTGTGATGTGTGTGTGTGTCAGAGGTTTATATTGGTGTGTGTGTGTCAGAGGTTTATATTGTTGTGTGTGTGTCAGAGGTTTATATTGTTGTGTGTGTGTGTGTGTGTCAGAGGTTTATATTGTTGTGTGTGTGTGTGTGTGTCAGAGGTTTATATTGTTGTGTGTGTGTGTGTGTGTGTGTGTGTGTGTGTGTGTGTGTGTGTGTGTGTGTGTGTGTGTGTGTGTGTCAACAGGGGGTTGAGGTATGGCATGGGAGGTGGATCCTCATTCGGTTCCTCTGGGCTCTTCAACCCCTCAACACACCGTCTCTATACCATCTTCATCTCTCGGCCGTGTTTCAAAACAAAACCCTTACTTACTGTGGAATAGATAAACAAACACCCATATACTGTAAGAGTTCCACAAAAGATGCACAGCAATATCCAACAATTACTGGTAAGTACAAACTCACTCATTCAGGAAAAAAAAACTAACAAACAGTGATTCTTTTGAATTTCTCTCACGTCTGTCTTTAATGATGAAGACAAATTAACTACGCTCATCATAAACCCCTGTTCACGCATAGGAACACAGTGAACCAACACTAGAACCGACACCAGAGCACATTCTAGAACCGACACCAGAGCACATTCTAGAACCGACACTAGAACACATTCTAGAACCGACACCAGAGTACATTCTAGAACCGACACTAGAGCACATTCTAGAACCGACACCAGAACACATTCTAGAACCGACACCAGAGCACATTCTAGAACCGACACTAGAACACATTCTAGAACCGACACCAGAGCACATTCTAGAACACATTCTAGAACCGACACCAGAGCACATTCTAGAACCGACACCAGAGCACATTCTAGAACCGACACTAGAACACATTCTAGAACCGACACCAGAGTACATTCTAGAACCGACACTAGAGCACATTCTAGAACCGACACCAGAACACATTCTAGAACCGACACCAGAGCACATTCTAGAACCGACACTAGAGTACATTCTAGAACCGACACTAGAACACATTCTAGAACCGACACCAGAGCACATTCTAGAACACATTCTAGAACCGACACCAGAGCACATTCTAGAACCGACACCAGAGCACATTCTAGAACCGACACTAGAACACACACTATTATGTCTCTCAGTTCCTCATCACCGCAAAACCACATTTTCAAATGGCAATCTCAGACACTTTACACTGTCCTTCAACAAACACCAAAATATCAAGAACCAACCACACTCAACGCCAGAAAGAAAAAGATCAAGACCCCTGTTAAAATAAAAGACATGGTAGTGAGGGGGTGATCTAGTGACAAGATTATCAAAATGAGACATCACTCTCAAAAACAGACCATTTAAAAAAAAAAAAACTAATTTTACTTCTTAAAACGCCTGAAATTACACTGCATTGCACTGAAATATGTCCCAGAAAACATTAAGTCCATGACATCATTAAAGCTAGCCAAGTCTGATGAATGAGTGAATCACAGCTGTCTCCAAAGAGGTTGTGACAAAAACAAACCAAGAGAAGAGTCACAACAAGATACGAGCATCCCGACGTCCCTCCAAACACAACAAGATACGAGCATCCTGACGTCCCTCCAAACACAACAAGACACGAGCATCCCGACGTCTCTCCAAACACAACAAGACACTATCATCCCGACGTCTCTCCAAACACAACAAGATACGAGCATCCCGACGTCCCTCCAAACACAACAAGATACGAGCATCCTGACGTCCCTCCAAACACAACAAGACACGAGCATCCCGACGTCCCTCCAAACACAACAAGATACGAGCATCCCGACGTCACCCCATACACAACAAGATACGAGCATCCCGACGTCCCTCCAAACACAACAAGACACGAGCATCCCGACGTCCCTCCAAACACAACAAGACACGAGCATCCCGACGTCACCCCAAACACAACAAGATACGAGCATCCCGACGTCCCTCCAAACACAACAAGACACGAGCATCCCGACGTCACCCCAAACACAACAAGATACGAGCATCCCGACGTCACCCCATACACAACAAGATACGAGCATCCCGACGTCCCTCCACCGACGTCTCTCCAAACACAACAAGATACGAGCATCCCGACGTCCCTCCAAACACAACAAGACACGAGCATCCCGACGTCACCCCAAACACAACAAGATACGAGCATCCCGACGTCACCCCATACACAACAAGATACGAGCATCCCGACGTCCCTCCAAACACAACAAGACACGAGCATCCCGACGTCCCTCCAAACACAACAAGATACGAGCATCCCGACGTCTCTCCAAACACAACAAGATACGAGCATCCCGACGTCCCTCCAAACACAACAAGATACAAGCATCCCGACGTCCCTCCAAACACATCAAGATACGAGCATCCCGACGTCTCTCCAAACACAACAAGATACGAGCATCCCGACGTCTCTCCAAACACAACAAGATACAAGCATCCCGACGTCCCTCCAAACACAACAAGACACGAGCATCTCGACGTCCCTCCAAACACAACAAGACACGAGCATCTCGACGTCTCTCCGAACACAACAAGATACGAGCATCCCGACGTCTCTCCGAACACAACAAGATACGAGCATCCCGACGTCTCTCCAAACACAACAAGACACTATCATCCCGACGTCTCTCCAAACACAACAAGACACGAGCATCCCGACGTCCCTCCAAACACAACAAGACATACAGTGGCAAACATTGTCTTTATAAAACTGAGGGTTGGATTAATGTTTAAAATGTGTTTGAATAGAAAACATAACAATGGATCTTACAGACCTGGTTTCTTTGCTTGGTAAATAGTCAGTCCTGTGTTCCTTTGTCTTATTTGGTCAGTGGTTCAAGCAACTGACATTAAGCAGTGTTCATGTATTCATGAGAGAACCATGGAGAGGAAGAGATGTGTTGGATAAAATAACTAGAACACATCTCTCCTTTCATAACAAAACCACAGATTCATCATCATTATTCTCTGGTATGGATGGTCACCTTAGCCTGGATACCACTCGGTTTTGTGCTATCATTTCACTCATTGCCACTCCTCGTCAAATGCCTAACATTGGCAAGAAGTGGAACGTTAGCACCAAACAGGTCTGGTTTTCAGGCTAGTAGTCACCTGGCATCAAGCTGAATCACCCCACCCCGCCGTTTCAACGATACGCTCATCATTCAGACTGGTTCAACCAGGTGACCTTATAGACTGGGTTGCCCCAATATGGGAGGGGGGGGGGGGGTCAGGAGCGTGAGACTCCCTTCGGGGTTGGGCTGGTCCACCCCAGACTCCCTTCGGGGTTGGGCTGGTCCACCCCAGACTCCCTTCGGGGTTGGGCTGGTCCACCCCAGACTCCCTTCGGGGTTGGGCTGGTCCACCCCAGACTCCCTTCGGGGTTGGGCTGGTCCACCCCAGACTCCCTTCGGGGTTGGGCTGGTCCACCCCAGACTCCCTCAGGGTTGGGCTGGTTTACACCACTCCTCCTCCACATGTTGCAGCATGTGCTTTGGAGCCCCCTGTAGGACAAGAGACAGAAACACACGTTGTTTTACATAAGACAACACAGGAAGACTCAACTATGAGACACACAACCCAGATAGTAGATATGTCAACAGGAGTATCCATCCATTTAGCAGAAGAAGAAGAAGAAGAAAGTCTGCCTCTGACTAGGGCTGGCACGATTACCGTAAAAAAACTGGGTAACCGACGGTTGTAGATGAATACAATAGATGTAATAACAGCTGACTGACAGTTTGACCAAATGCATCATGGGCACACTCAATGGCTGGCTGGTATTGTGATGCAATCGTTTCCATGGTAATGTAGGATGTTCCTTCTAATGATGTTAACTGGTGTGGCTCATGCAATGGAATGGATTTGTGTTGCTATTCGAACGGTTATTAAAATGGAGACCAAAGTCATTTGTTTTGCCAATTAACGTCATTCATAATTCCAGAACCGTCACAGCTCTAGCTCTGACGGACTAATACGACCTATAACGTCACAGCTCTACCCCTGACGGACTAATACGACCTATAACCGTCACAGCTCTACCTGACGGACTAATACGACCTATAACCGTCACAGCTCTACCTCTGACGGACAAATACGACCTATAACCCTCACAGCTCTACCTCTGACGGACTAATACGACCTATAACCGTCACAGCTCTACCTGACGGACTAATACGACCTATAACCGTCACAGCTCTACCTCTGACGGACTAATACGACCTATAACCGACACAGCTCTACCAGACGGACTAATACGACCTATAACCGTCACAGCTCTACCCCTGACGGACTAATACGACCTAGAACCGTCACAGCTCTACCTCTGACGGACTAATACGACCTATAACCGTCACAGCTCTACCTCTGACGGACTAATACGATCTATAACCGTCACAGCTCTACCTGACGGACTAATACGACCTAGAACCGTCACAGCTCTACCTCTGACGGACAAATACGACCTATAACCCTCACAGCTCTACCCCTGACGGACTAATACGACCTATAACCGTCAAAGCTCTACCTCTGACGGACAAATACGACCTATAACCCTCACAGCTCTACCTCTGACGGACTAATACGACCTATAACCGTCACAGCTCTACCTGACGGACTAATACGACCTATAACCGTCACAGCTCTACCTCTGACGGACTAATACGACCTATAACCGTCACAGCTCTACCTGACGGACTAATACGACCTAAAACCGTCACAGCTCTACCTCTGACGGACTAATACGACCTATAACCGTCACAGCTCTACCTGACGGACTAATACGACCTATAACCGTCACAGCTCTACCTCTGACGGACTAATACGACCTATAACCGTCACAGCTCTACCTGACGGACTAATACGACCTAAAACCGTCACAGCTCTACCTGACGGACTAATACGACCTATAACCGTCACAGCTCTACCTCTGACGGACTAATACGACCTATAACCGTCACAGCTCTACCTCTGACGGACTAATACGATCTACAACCGTCACAGCTCTACCTGACGGACAAATACGACCTATAACCCTCACAGCTCTACCCCTGACGGACTAATACGACCTATAACCGTCAAAGCTCTACCTCTGACGGACAAATACGACCTATAACCCTCACAGCTCTACCTCTGACGGACTAATACGACCTATAACCGTCACAGCTCTACCTGACGGACTAATACGACCTATAACCGTCACAGCTCTACCTCTGACGGACTAATACGACCTATAACCGTCACAGCTCTACCTGACGGACTAATACGACCTAAAACCGTCACAGCTCTACCTCTGACGGACAAATACGACCTATAACCCTCACAGCTCTACCCCTGACGGACTAATACGACCTATAACCGTCAAAGCTCTACCTCTGACGGACAAATACGACCTATAACCCTCACAGCTCTACCTCTGACGGACTAATACGACCTATAACCGTCACAGCTCTACCTGACGGACTAATACGACCTATAACCGTCACAGCTCTACCTGACGGACTAATACGACCTAAAACCGTCACAGCTCTACCTCTGACGGACTAATACGACCTATAACCGACACAGCTCTACCTGACGGACTAATACGACCTATAACCGTCACAGCTCTACCTCTGACGGACTAATACGACCTATAACCGTCACAGCTCTACCTCTGACGGACTAATACGACCTATAACCGTCACAGCTCTACCTCTGACGGACTAATACGACCTAGAACCGTCACAGCTCTACCTCTGACGTACTAATACGACCTAGAACCGTCCGTGTCTTGCGTAGGAACAGTCAGCGCCATACCTGCTTGGAGCCGTTGCGAGCGGCGAAATACTCATCGCAGTCCTTCCATCGACACTTGAGGTTCTGTGTGTTGGGAGAGGCGTGGTCTTGGAGCAGGTGCTGCTGAACGTGCTCCAATACTCCAAAGATCAGAGAACAGCCATGCCACTGGGAGGACAGAAGAGACAGGGGGGGAGTTAGATCAGAGAACAGCCATGCCACTGGGAGGACAGAAGAGACAGGGGGGGAGTTAGATCAGAGAACAGCCATGCCACTGGGAGGACAGAAGAGACAGGGGGGGAGTTAGATCAGAGAACAGCCATGCCACTGGGAGGAGAGAAGATACAGGGGGGGGGAGTTAGATCAGAGAACAGCCATGCCACTGGGAGGAGGGAAGAGACAGAAAGACCTATCCTCTACTTGTTGATTTAGTAGATTAACTTAGTTATCCCAGTTGAACATTCCCTTCACATCCCAGTTTCCCCGTCTTACCCGGCAGAGACCCCTTCACATCCCAGTTTCCCCGTCTTACCCGGCAGAGACCCCTTCACATCCCAGTGACCCCTTCACATCCCAGAGACCCCTTCACATCCCAAAGACCCCTTCACATCCCAGTTTCCCCGTCTTACCCGGCAGAGACCCCTTCACATCCCAGTCCCCCGTCTTACCCGGCAGAGACCCCTTCACATCCCAGTTCCCCCGTCTTACCCGGCAGAGACCCCTTCACATCCCAGCTCCCCAGCAGAGACCCCTTCACATCCCAGTTCCCCAGCAGAGACCCCTTCACATCCCAGTTTCCCCGTTTTACCCGGCAGAGACCCCTTCACATCCCAGTTCCCCCGTCTTACCCGGCAGAGACCCCTTCACATCCCAGTTCCCCCGTCTTACCCGGCAGTGACCCCTTCACATCCCAGCTCCCCGTCTTACCCGGCAGTGACCCCTTCACATCCCAGTTCCCCGTCTTACCCGGCAGTGACCCCTTCACATCCCAGTTCCCCGTCTTACCCGGCAGTGACCCCTTCACATCCCAGTCCCCCGTCTTACCCGGCAGAGACCCCTTCACATCCCAGTCCCCCGTCTTACCCGGCAGAGACCCCTTCACATCCCAGAGACCCCTTCACATCCCAGAGAACCCTTCACATCCCAGAGAACCCTTCACACCCCAGTCCCCCGTCTTACCCGGCAGTGACCCCTTCACATCCCAGTGACCCCTTCACATCCCAGAGACCCCTTCACATCCCAGTTCCCCGTCTTACCCGGCAGAGACCCCTTCACATCCCAGTCCCCCGTCTTACCCGGCAGAGACCCCTTCACATCCCAGCCCCCCGTCTTACCCGGCAGTGACCCCTTCACATCCCAGCTCCCCGTCTTACCCGGCAGTGACCCCTTCACATCCCAGTTCCCCGTCTTACCCGGCAGTGACCCCTTCACATCCCAGTTCCCCGTCTTACCCGGCAGTGACCCCTTCACATCCCAGTTCCCCGTCTTACCCGGCAGAGACCCCTTCACATCCCAGTTCCCCGTCTTACCCGGCAGAGACCCCTTCACATCCCAGTCCCCCGTCTTACCCGGCAGAGACCCCTTCACATCCCAGTTCCCCGTCTTACCCGGCAGTGATAGTTCTGGATCAGGTTCAGTTTGACCGCCTGCACACTGCCGTCATAGCAACCAGTGTAGATCTAGAACACAGATGAACGTCAGTGATCATCCGATATGTTTACATAACATTCCACCAGCCATGTTTTAATGTCTATGGATTTGGGACTGAGGACTGGAGGACTCACCATACTCTTGTGGACAGTCATACACATCACCATGTCTGTGTGTCCGCCGTACACCTGCAGACGATCATGTGACTGTGTGTGGGGGGGGGGGGGGGGGTTAGATCAAATTCAGGGGATTAATTACGGCATAAAAAAATAATAAAACTGGTGATAGTACAGTCTGGTTTTAATGTGGAGGGACAGACACTGTGGGGGGACAGACACTGTGGGGGGGGACAGACACTGTGGAGGGGACAGACAGAGGGACAGACACTGTGGGGGGACAGACACTGTGGGGGGACAGACACTGTGGGGGGACAGACAGAGGGACAGACACTGTGGGGCGACAGACACTGTGGGGCGACAGACACTGTGGGGCGACAGACACTGTGGGGCGACAGACACTGTGGGGCGACAGACACTGTGGGGCGACAGACACTGTGGGGCGACAGACACTGTGGGGCGACAGACACTGTGGGGGGACAGACACTGTGGGGGGACAGACACTGTGGGGGGACAGACACTGTGGGGGGACAGACACTGTGGGGGGACAGACACTGTGGGGGGACAGACACTGTGGAGGGGACAGACACTGTGGAGGGGACAGACACTGTGGAGGGGACAGACACTGTGGAGGGGACAGACACTGTGGAGGGGACAGACACTGTGGAGGGGACAGACACTGTGGAGGGGACAGACACTGTGGAGGGGACAGACACTGTGGAGGGGACAGACACTGTGGGGGCGACAGACACTGTGGGGGCGACAGACACTGTGGGGGCGACAGACACTGTGGGGGCGACAGACACTGTGGGGGCGACAGACACTGTGGGGGCGACAGACACTGTGGGGGCGACAGACACTGTGGGGGCGACAGACACTGTGGGGGCGACAGACACTGTGGGGGCGACAGACACTGTGGGGGCGACAGACACTGTGGGGGCGACAGACACTGTGGGGGCGACAGACACTGTGGGGGCGACAGACACTGTGGGGGCGACAGACACTGTGGGGGCGACAGACACTGTGGGGGCGACAGACACTGTGGGGGCGACAGACACTGTGGGGGCGACAGACACTGTGGGGGGACAGACACTGTGGGGGGACAGACACTGTGGGGGGACAGACACTGTGGGGGGACAGACACTGTGGGGGGACAGACACTGTGGAGGGGACAGACACTGTGGAGGGGACAGACACTGTGGGGGGACAGACACTGTGGGGGGACAGACACTGTGGGGGGACAGACACTGTGGGGGGACAGACACTGTGGGGGGACAGACACTGTGGGGGGACAGACACTGTGGGGGGACAGACACTGTGGGGGGACAGACACTGTGGGGGGACAGACACTGTGGGGGGACAGACACTGTGGGGGGACAGACACTGTGGGGGGACAGACACTGTGGGGGGACAGACACTGTGGGGGGACAGACACTGTGGGGGGACAGACACTGTGGGGGGACAGACACTGTGGGGGGACAGACACTGTGGGGGGACAGACACTGTGGGGGGACAGACACTGTGGGGGGACAGACACTGTGGGGGGACAGACACTGTGGGGGGACAGACACTGTGGGGGGACAGACACTGTGGGGGGACAGACACTGTGGGGGGACAGACACTGTGGGGGGACAGACAGAGGGACAGACAGAGGGACAGACAGAGGGACAGACACTGTGGGGGGACAGACAGAGGGACAGACACTGTGGGGGGACAGACACTGTGGAGGGGACAGACACTGTGGAGGGGACAGACACTGTGGAGGGGACAGACACTGTGGGGGGACAGACACCGTGGAGGGACAGACACCGTGGAGGGACAGACACATGGCTACCAGTGGAGAGACTGACCTGTAGATCGTAGACGCGGACCAGTTTGTCAAGACAGGCAGTGATCATCACCTTCCCCAGGATGTCCACTACTGTGACAGCATGACTGTGTCCTTTATAGACACGCACCAACACTCCGGTCTAGAGACAGAGAGACCCATACCACTAAATGACCAGATTAGAGACCCATACCACTAAATGACCAGAGACCATAGGAAACATGTAACCAGATTAGAGACCATAGGAAACATGTGACCAGATTAGAGACCAGATTAGAGACCATAGGAAACATGTGACCAGATTAGAGACCATAGGAAACATGTGACCAGATTAGAGACCAGATTAGAGACCATAGGAAACATGTGACCAGATTAGAGACCAGATTAGAGACCATAGGAAACATGTGACCAGATTAGAGGCCATAGGAAACATGTGACCAGATTAGAGACCATAGGAAACATGTGACCAGATTAGAGACCAGATTAGAGACCATAGGAAACATGTGACCAGATTAGAGACCAGATTAGAGACCATAGGAAACATGTGACCAGATTAGAGGCCATAGGAAACATGTGACCAGATTAGAGACCATAGGAAACATGTGACCAGATTAGAGGCCATAGGAAACAGGTGACCATATTAGAGACCATAGGAAACATGTGACCAGATTAGAGACCATAGGAAACATGTGACCAGATTAGAGACCAGATTAGAGACCATAGGAAACATGTGACCAGATTAGAGACCATAGGAAACATGTGACCAGATTAGAGACCAGATTAGAGACCATAGGAAACATGTGACCAGATTAGAGACCATAGGAAACATGTGACCAGATTAGAGACCATAGGAAACATGTGACCAGATTAGAGACCATAGGAAACATGTGACCAGATTAGAGACCATAGGAAACATGTGACCAGATTAGAGACCATAGGAAACATGTGACCAGATTAGAGACCATAGGAAACATGTGACCAGATTAGAGACCATAGGAAACATGTGACCAGATTAGAGACCATAGGAAACACGTGACCAGATTAGAGACCATAGGAAACACGTGACCAGATTAGAGACCATAGGAAACACGTGACCAGATTAGAGACCATAGGAAACAGGTGACCAGATTAGAGACCATAGGAAACACGTGACCAGATTAGAGACCATAGGAAACACGTGACCAGATTAGAGACCATAGGAAACACGTGACCAGATTAGAGACCATAGGAAACACGTGACCAGATTAGAGACCATAGGAAACACGTGACCAGATTAGAGACCATAGGAAACATGTGACCAGATTAGAGACCAGATTAGAGACCATAGGAAACATGTGACCAGATTAGAGACCAGATTAGAGACCATAGGAAACATGTGACCAGATTAGAGGCCATAGGAAACATGTGACCAGATTAGAGACCATAGGAAACATGTGACCAGATTAGAGACCAGATTAGAGACCATAGGAAACATGTGACCAGATTAGAGACCATAGGAAACATGTGACCAGATTAGAGACCATAGGAAACATGTGACCAGATTAGAGACCAGATTAGAGACCATAGGAAACATGTGACCAGATTAGAGACCATAGGAAACATGTGACCAGATTAGAGACCATAGGAAACATTTGAACATCTTGGCCATGTTCTGTTATAATCTCCACCCGGCACAACCAGAAGAGGACTGGCCACTCCTCATAGCCTGGTTCCTCTCTAGGTTTCTTCCTAGGTTTTGGCCTTTCTAGGGAGTTTTTCCTAGCCACCGTGCTTCTTCACCTGCATTGCTTGCCGTTTGGTGGTTTTAGGTTGGGTTTCTGTACAGCACTTTGTGACATCGGCTGATTTAATTGTGAATAAGATCACAGACCAATGGATAACACACCCAGGCCAATTAATCAAGCATTAATCATCAGAATGACTTCTACTGCTAACTTCTATACAAAACTAAATGTAGCTACCCTAATAAGAGTATATCAAACACGTAACCAAAGTGAATATTTTATTTTAAATAACTCACGTGTATATTGTGTGCATGGACCGACTGGTCGCTGGAGCCACTGAAGACCAGGTCATTGACAACCTTCATACATAGTACTGTCTTGGTGTGTCCCTTTAGAGTCCGTAGCAACAGGCCACTCTTGGCATCCCGGATGCTAATGGTGCTGTCGTAGGACCCGACCAATAGGACGCGGCGAGCTCCTTCCTGGGCTGTCGCTAGGCAACTCACCGCCCGCGGCCCGTGACACTCGAACACATCCAGCTGTTTATTGGTCTGAACAAGAACAACACAGGAAATACAAAATAACATCTGAAAAACGTGTTTGACCAATAGCCTTTGACTGAGGTGGTTCCATAATGCTTTAATCCTAGTTGGGTTCTAAAGTGTATTTTAGAATGTGTTCTAGATTACAATGCATTCTAGACTGTGTTCTATTGTCGGTTCTAGAACAGAATGTGTTGTAGATGGTGTTCTATTGTCGGTTCTAGAACAGAATGTGTTGTAGATGGTGTTCTATTGTCGGTTCTAGAACAGAATGTGCTGTAGATGGTGTTCTATTGTCGGTTCTAGAACAGAATGTGTTGTAGACGGTGTTCTATTGTCGGTTCTAGAACAGAATGCATTCTAGACTGTGTTCTATTGTCGGTTCTAGAACAGAATGTGTTGTAGAAGGTGTTCTGGTTCTGACCTTGAGGCTGAAGGTGACCACGGAGCCGTTAGCTAGGCCAGCGTACAGAACTTTCCAGCGGTTGTGGAGGCAAAGAACCCGGTCTGGGAGAGAGAACTGATCCACACACTCCCTGGACTGTGGAGAACATAGAACACAGAGTCAGAGAACACAGAACACAGAGTCATGGAACATAGAACACACTAGCAGTAGTATTAGTGTAGTAGTAGGAGTAGCAGCAGTAGTATTATTAGTGTAGTAGTAGGAGTAGTAGCACTATTGTAGTATTATAGTAGTAGTGGTGTAGTAGTAGGAGTAGCAGCAGTAGTAGTATTAGTGTAGTAGTACGAGTAGTAGCACTATTGTAGTATTATAGTAGTAATAGTAGTATTATAGTAGTAGTAGTAGTAGTAGTAGTGTAGTAGTAGCAGTAGTAGCACTATTGTAGTATTATAGTAGTAATAGTAGTATTATAGTAGTAGTGGTGTAGCAGTAGTAGTAGTAGCAGTAGTAGCACTATTGTAGTATTATAGTAGTAATAGTAGTATTATAGTAGTAGTGGTGTAGCAGTAGTAGTAGTGGCAGTAGTATTATTAGTGTAGTAGTAGCAGCACTATTGTAGTATTATAGTAGTTATAGAAGTATTAATAGTAGTACCGGTAGTAGTAATAGTGTAGTATTATAGTAGTGGTAGCAGTAGTAGTATAGCGGTGATAGTAATAGTAGTATTATTGTAGTATTATAGGAGTAGTATAGCGGTAGTAGTATTGCAGTATTATAGTAGTAGTAGTAGTAGTAGTAATAGTAGTATTATTGTAGTAGTATTGTAGTATTATAGTAGTGGTGGCAGTAGTAGTAGTAATACTAGTATACTAGTAGTAGTAATATTAGTATTATTAGTGTAGAAGTAGTAGTATTATAGTAGTAGTAGTATAACAGTAGTATAACAGTAGTATTAATAGTAGTATTATTAGTGTAGAAGTAGTAGTGTAGTATTATAGTAGTGGTGGCAGTAGTAGTAGTATAACAGTAGTATTATTAGTGTAGAAGTGGTAGTTTTATTGTAGTATTCGAGCAGTAGTATTGCGGTATTATAGTAGTAGTAGTAGTAGTATAGTAGTAGTAGTAATAGTGGTAGTATTGTAGTATTATAGTAGTGGTGGCAGTAGTAGTATAGTAGTAGTATTATAGTAGTATTAGTATTATTAGTGTAGAAGTAGTAGTTTTATTGTAGTTACCCTGAGGTTGTAGCAGCGTATAGTCTGGTCACTAGAGCCAGAGTAAAGGCGATGTTGTAGACCTGGTCCAGAAGAAACCAGCAAACAGTTGATCTTGGTGCTGTGGCCCTCAAACACAGCCACACACTCGCGGCTCTGCAGGGGACAGGAGAGGACAGACTGTCACAGCCATACAGAGCGAGGACCACACTGCCGTTGGATAGACACAACTTGGTATGATGTATAAGGCAATGTTCTTGTCTTATGTTTGTTTTCTAAATTTGTAATTTGTAATCAAATAATGGTGAGGGTAGCAACAGACTGGTAAAAGACACACACAAACAGAGACACACACAGAGAGACAGAGAGACACACACAAACAGAGACACACAAACAGAGACACACACACAGAGACACACACACAGAGACACACACACAGAGACACACACACAGAGACACACACACAGAGACACACACACAGAGACAAAGACACACACAGAGACACACACAGAGAGAGACACACACAGAGAGAGACACATACACAGAGAGAGACACACACAGAGAGAGACACACACAGAGAGAGACACACACAGAGAGAGACACACACAGAGAGACACACAGAGAAGTGGACTTACCACCAGGCTGAAGGCTCTAACAGTGCGATCTCCAGAACAGGTATAGAGGAGACCCATGTGGACCTGCATGGCATTAACAGTCTCCTGGTGACCCTCAAACATCCCCTCAGACGGCAGATCATCCCCCCCGGGCTCCGACGACCCGTCTAGAGACAGATCTACAAAGACAGAGACGCAAATTCAACCCCACCTCAGTCAACCCCACCTCAGTCAACCCCACCTCAGTCAACCCCACCTGTCAACCCCACCTGTCAACCCCACCTCAGTCAACCCCACCTCAGTCAACCCCACCTCAGTCAACCCCACGTCAGTCAACCCCACGTCAGTCAAGCCCACGTCAGTCAACTCCAAATGTCCTTATTGAAATGCCAGGAGAGTGAGATGACTCATCCATTTGTTTAGTTAAATATAATTTATCACAGGCCATAAAAATGCTGTTTGTCTCGTTCAAAACCAACCAGCAAGAGGGTCTGGGTATTGGAACTAATCAGGTCCAATGTTCTGGTCTGGTGAAAGTGTCTGGATCTAGCCTATCCCACCTGAGATCACGTGACTTACCTGAGGAAGTCTTAAACCAGTGTGGGAACTGTGACCTACCTGAGGAAGTCTTGGACCAGTGTGGGAACTGTGATCTACCTGAGGTAGTCTTGGACCAGTGTGGGAACTGTGACCTACCTGAGGAAGTCTTGGACAGCTTGACAGATGTCGGGGGCAGCTGGACTTCACTGTAGGAGGAGGAGCAGACAGGACAGACACGTCAAGAACGAGAAACCTCAGAACTCTTTGATGCTGCAGATGGAAGAGGGACAGGGGAGCTAGGGGGAAGAGGATCTGGAAGCTTGGGGTTAGAGGCTGGTTAGAGGGAGAGATAGAGGCTGGTTAGAGGGAGAGATAGAGGCTGGTTAGAGGGAGAGGAACAGATGAGCTAGGGGGAAGAGGGTCTGGAAGCTTGGGGATAGAGGCTGGTTAGAGGGAGAGATAGAGGCTGGTTAGAGGGAGAGGAACAGATGAGCTAGGGGGAAGAGGGTCTGGAAGCTTGGGGATAGAGGCTGGTTAGAGGGAGAGATAGAGGCTGGTTAGAGGGAGAGGAACAGATGAGCTAGGGGGAAGAGGATCTGGAAGCTTGGGGTTAGAGGCTGGTTAGAGGGAGAGATAGAGGCTGGTTAGAGGGAGAGGAACAGATGAGCTAGGGGGAAGAGGGTCTGGAAGCTTGGGGATAGAGGCTGGTTAGAGGGAGAGATAGAGGCTGGTTAGAGGGAGAGGAACAGATGAGCTAGGGGGAAGAGGATCTGGAAGCTTGGGGTTAGAGGCTGGTTAGAGGGAGAGATAGAGGCTGGTTAGAGGGAGAGGAACAGATGAGCTAGGGGGAAGAGGATCTGGAAGCTTGGGGTTAGAGGCTGGTTAGAGGGAGAGATAGAGGCTGGTTAGAGGGAGAGGAACAGATGAGCTAGGGGGAAGAGGATCTGGAAGCTTGGGGTTAGAGGCTGGTTAGAGGGAGAGATAGAGGCTGGTTAGAGGGAGAGGAACAGATGAGCTAGGGGGAAGAGGATCTGGAAGCTTGGGGTTAGAGGCTGGTTAGAGGGAGAGATAGAGGCTGGTTAGAGGGAGAGGAACAGATGAGCTAGGGGGAAGAGGATCTGGAAGCTTGGGGTTAGAGGCTGGTTAGAGGGAGAGATAGAGGCTGGTTAGAGGGAGAGGAACAGATGAGCTAGGGGGAAGAGGATCTGGAAGCTTGGGGTTAGAGGCTGGTTAGAGGGAGAGATAGAGGCTGGTTAGAGGGAGAGGAACAGATGAGCTAGGGGGAAGAGGATCTGGAAGCTTGGGGTTAGAGGCTGGTTAGAGGGAGAGATAGAGGCTGGTTAGAGGGAGAGGAACAGATGAGCTAGGGGGAAGAGGATCTGGAAGCTTGGGGTTAGAGGCTGGTTAGAGGGAGAGATAGAGGCTGGTTAGAGGGAGAGGAACAGATGAGCTAGGGGGAAGAGGATCTGGAAGCTTGGGGTTAGAGGCTGGTTAGAGGGAGAGATAGAGGCTGGTTAGAGGGAGAGGAACAGATGAGCTAGGGGGAAGAGGATCTGGAAGCTTGGGGTTAGAGGCTGGTTAGAGGGAGAGATAGAGGCTGGTTAGAGGGAGGGATAGAGGCTGGTTAGAGGGAGAGGAACAGATGAGCTAGGGGGAAGAGGATCTGGAAGCTTGGGGATAGAGGCTGGTTAGAGGGAGAGATAGAGGCTGGTTAGAGGGAGAGATAGAGGCTGGTTAGAGGGAGAGGAACAGATGAGCTAGGGGGAAGAGGATCTGGAAGCTTGGGGTTAGAGGCTGGTTAGAGGGAGAGATAGAGGCTGGTTAGAGGGAGAGGAACAGATGAGCTAGGGGGAAGAGGATCTGGAAGCTTGGGGTTAGAGGCTGGTTAGAGGGAGAGATAGAGGCTGGTTAGAGGGAGAGGAACAGATGAGCTAGGGGGAAGAGGATCTGGAAGCTTGGGGTTAGAGGCTGGTTAGAGGGAGAGATAGAGGCTGGTTAGAGGGAGGGATAGAGGCTGGTTAGAGGGAGAGGAACAGATGAGCTAGGGGGAAGAGGATCTGGAAGCTTGGGGATAGAGGCTGGTTAGAGGGAGAGATAGAGGCTGGTTAGAGGGAGGGATAGAGGCTGGTTAGAGGGAGAGGAACAGATGAGCTAGGGGGAAGAGGATCTGGAAGCTTGGGGATAGAGGCTGGTTAGAGGGAGAGATAGAGGCTGGTTAGAGGGAGGGATAGAGGCTGGTTAGAGGGAGAGGAACAGATGAGCTAGGGGGAAGAGGATCTGGAAGCTTGGGGTTAGAGGCTGGTTAGAGGGAGAGGAACAGATGAGCTAGGGGGAAGAGGATCTGGAAGCTTGGGGTTAGAGGCTGGTTAGAGGGAGAGATAGAGGCTGGTTAGAGGGAGAGGACAGGGGAGCTAGGGGGAAGAGGGTCTGGAAGCTTGGGGTTAGAGGCTGGTTAGAGGGAGGGATAGAGGCTGGTTAGAGGGAGAGGAACAGGGGAAGAGGGTCTGGAAGCTTGGGGATAGAGGCTGGTTAGAGGGAGAGGAACAGGGGAGCTAGGGGGAAGAGGATCTGGAAGCTTTGGGATAGAGGCTGGTTAGAGGGAGAGGAACAGGGGAGCTAGGGGGAAGAGGATCTGGAAGCTTGGGGATAGAGGCTGGTTAGAGGGAGGGATAGAGGCTGGTTAGAGGGAGGGATAAAGGCTGGTTAGAGGGAGAGGAACAGATGAGCTAGGGGGAAGAGGATCTGGAAGCTTGGGGATAGAGGCTGGTTAGAGGGAGGGATAGAGGCTGGTTAGAGGGAGGGATAAAGGCTGGTTAGAGGGAGAGGAACAGATGAGCTAGGGGGAAGAGGATCTGGAAGCTTGGGGATAGAGGCTGGTTAGAGGGAGGGTTAGAGGCTGGTTAGAGGGAGAGGACAGGGGAGCTAGGGGGAAGAGGGTCTGGAAGCTTGGGGATAGAGGCTGGTTAGAGGGAGAGATAGAGGCTGGTTAGAGGGAGGGATAGAGGCTGGTTAGAGGGAGAGATAGAGGCTGGTTAGAGGGAGAGATAGAGGCTGGTTAGAGGGAGAGATAGAGGCTGGTTAGAGGGAGAGGACAGGGGAGCTAGGGGGAAGAGGATCTGGAAGCTTGGGGATAGAGGCTGGTTAGAGGGAGAGATAGAGGCTGGTTAGAGGGAGGGATAGAGGTTGGTTAGAGGGAGGGTTAGAGGCTGGTTAGAGGGAGAGGAACAGAGGAAGAGGGTCTGGAAGCTTGGGGATAGAGGCTGGTTAGAGGGAGAGATAGAGGCTGGTTAGAGGGAGAGGAACAGGGGAAGAGGGTCTGGAAGCTTGGGGATAGAGGCTGGTTAGAGGGAGAGGAACAGGGGAGCTAGGGGGAAGAGGATCTGGAAGCTTTGGGATAGAGGCTGGTTAGAGGGAGAGGAACAGGGGAGCTAGGGGGAAGAGGATCTGGAAGCTTGGGGATAGAGGCTGGTTAGAGGGAGGGTTAGAGGCTGGTTAGAGGGAGAGGACAGGGGAGCTAGGGGGAAGAGGGTCTGGAAGCTTGGGGATAGAGGCTGGTTAGAGGGAGAGATAGAGGCTGGTTAGAGGGAGGGATAGAGGCTGGTTAGAGGGAGAGATAGAGGCTGGTTAGAGGGAGAGATAGAGGCTGGTTAGAGGGAGAGATAGAGGCTGGTTAGAGGGAGAGATAGAGGCTGGTTAGAGGGAGAGGACAGGGGAGCTAGGGGGAAGAGGATCTGGAAGCTTGGGGATAGAGGCTGGTTAGAGGGAGAGATAGAGGCTGGTTAGAGGGAGGGATAGAGGTTGGTTAGAGGGAGGGTTAGAGGCTGGTTAGAGGGAGAGGAACAGAGGAAGAGGGTCTGGAAGCTTGGGGATAGAGGCTGGTTAGAGGGAGAGATAGAGGCTGGTTAGAGGGAGAGGAACAGGGGAAGAGGGTCTGGAAGCTTGGGGATAGAGGCTGGTTAGAGGGAGAGGAACAGGGGAGCTAGGGGGAAGAGGATCTGGAAGCTTTGGGATAGAGGCTGGTTAGAGGGAGAGGAACAGGGGAGCTAGGGGGAAGAGGATCTGGAAGCTTGGGGATAGAGGCTGGTTAGAGGGAGGGATAGAGGCTGGTTAGAGGGAGGGATAAAGGCTGGTTAGAGGGAGAGGAACAGATGAGCTAGGGGGAAGAGGATCTGGAAGCTTGGGGATAGAGGCTGGTTAGAGGGAGGGTTAGAGGCTGGTTAGAGGGAGAGGACAGGGGAGCTAGGGGGAAGAGGGTCTGGAAGCTTGGGGATAGAGGCTGGTTAGAGGGAGAGATAGAGGCTGGTTAGAGGGAGGGATAGAGGCTGGTTAGAGGGAGAGATAGAGGCTGGTTAGAGGGAGAGATAGAGGCTGGTTAGAGGGAGAGATAGAGGCTGGTTAGAGGGAGAGGACAGGGGAGCTAGGGGGAAGAGGATCTGGAAGCTTGGGGATAGAGGCTGGTTAGAGGGAGAGATAGAGGCTGGTTAGAGGGAGGGATAGAGGTTGGTTAGAGGGAGGGTTAGAGGCTGGTTAGAGGGAGAGGAACAGAGGAAGAGGGTCTGGAAGCTTGGGGATAGAGGCTGGTTAGAGGGAGAGATAGAGGCTGGTTAGAGGGAGAGGAACAGGGGAAGAGGGTCTGGAAGCTTGGGGATAGAGGCTGGTTAGAGGGAGAGGAACAGGGGAGCTAGGGGGAAGAGGATCTGGAAGCTTTGGGATAGAGGCTGGTTAGAGGGAGAGGAACAGGGGAGCTAGGGGGAAGAGGATCTGGAAGCTTGGGGATAGAGGCTGGTTAGAGGGAGGGTTAGAGGCTGGTTAGAGGGAGAGGACAGGGGAGCTAGGGGGAAGAGGGTCTGGAAGCTTGGGGATAGAGGCTGGTTAGAGGGAGAGATAGAGGCTGGTTAGAGGGAGGGATAGAGGCTGGTTAGAGGGAGAGATAGAGGCTGGTTAGAGGGAGAGATAGAGGCTGGTTAGAGGGAGAGATAGAGGCTGGTTAGAGGGAGAGGACAGGGGAGCTAGGGGGAAGAGGATCTGGAAGCTTGGGGATAGAGGCTGGTTAGAGGGAGAGATAGAGGCTGGTTAGAGGGAGGGATAGAGGTTGGTTAGAGGGAGGGTTAGAGGCTGGTTAGAGGGAGAGGAACAGAGGAAGAGGGTCTGGAAGCTTGGGGATAGAGGCTGGTTAGAGGGAGAGATAGAGGCTGGTTAGAGGGAGAGGAACAGGGGAAGAGGGTCTGGAAGCTTGGGGATAGAGGCTGGTTAGAGGGAGAGGAACAGGGGAGCTAGGGGGAAGAGGATCTGGAAGCTTTGGGATAGAGGCTGGTTAGAGGGAGAGGAACAGGGGAGCTAGGGGGAAGAGGATCTGGAAGCTTGGGGATAGAGGCTGGTTAGAGGGAGAGGAACAGGGGAGCTAGGGGGATAGAGGATCTGGAAGCTTGGGGATAGAGGCTGGTTAGAGGGAGGGTTAGAGGCTGGTTAGAGGGAGAGGACAGGGGAGCTAGGGGGAAGAGGATCTGGAAGCTTGGGGATAGAGGCTGGTTAGAGGGAGGGTTAGAGGCTGGTTAGAGGGAGAGGACAGGGGAGCTAGGGGGAAGAGGATCTGGAAGCTTGGGGATAGAGGCTGGTTAGAGGGAGAGGACAGGGGAGCTAGGGGGAAGAGGGTGGTTACTGTATTCTGGACATAGCTCATCCTAAATAGGCGTTTAACCTAACCTATAGCCTCTTAACCTATAACCTAACCTATAGCTTCTTAACCTATAACCTGACCTATAGCCTTTTAACCTATAGCCTAACCTATAACCTAACCTATAACCTAACCTATAGCCTCTTAACCTATAACCTAACCTATAGCCTCTTAACCTATAACCTAACCTATAGCCTCTTAACCTATAACCTAACCTATAGCCTCTTAACCTATAGCCTTTTAACCTATAGCCTAACCTATAGCCTTTTAACCTAAAGCCTAACCTATAGCCTTTTAACCTATAGCCTAACCTATAGCCTTTTAACCTAAAGCCTAACCTATAACCTGACCTATAGCCTCTTAACCTAAAGCCTCTTAACCTATAGCCTTTTAACCTATAGCCTAAACTATAGCCTTTTAACCTATAGCCTAAACTATAGCCTTTTAACCTATAGCCTAACCTATAGCCTTTTAACCTATAGCCTCTTAAACCTATAGCCTCTTAAACCTATAGCCTCTTAAACCTATAGCCTCTTAAACCTATAGCCTCTTAAACCTATAGCCTCTTAACCTATAGCCTCTTAACCTATAGCCTCTTAACCTATAGCCTCTTAAACCTATAGCCTCTTAAACCTATAGCCTCTTAAACCTATAGCCTCTTAAACCTATAGCCTCTTAAACCTATAGCCTCTTAAACCTATAGCCTCTTAAACCTATAGCCTCTTAAACCTATAGCCTCTTAAACCTATAGCCTCTTAAACCTATAGCCTCTTAAACCTATAGCCTCTTAAACCTATAGCCTCTTAAACCTATAGCCTCTTAAACCTATAGCCTCTTAAACCTATAGCCTCTTAAACCTATAGCCTCTTAAACCTATAGCCTCTTAAACCTATAGCCTCTTAAACCTATAGCCTCTTAAACCTATAGCCTCTTAAACCTATAGCCTCTTAAACCTATAGCCTCTTAAACCTATAGCCTCTTAAACCTATAGCCTCTTAAACCTATAGCCTCTTAAACCTATAGCCTCTTAAACCTATAGCCTCTTAAACCTATAGCCTCTTAAACCTATAGCCTCTTAAACCTATAGCCTCTTAAACCTATAGCCTCTTAAACCTATAGCCTCTTAAACCTATAGCCTCTTAAACCTATAGCCTCTTAAACCTATAGCCTCTTAAACCTATAGCCTCTTAAACCTATAGCCTCTTAAACCTATAGCCTCTTAACCTATAGCCTCTTAACCTATAGCCTCTTAACCTATAGCCTCTTAACCTATAGCCTCTTAACCTATAGCCTCTTAACCTATAGCCTAACCTAATCTATGCTCAGATCAACTAAAATGAGCGGAAGCCTTTGTTAGTTTTAACTGTGGATCACCATCACCTCCTGTTGCATAGGAGTGTCAACTATAATACTGTTACAAGCATAAGAGTTGCAGTCAAAACAGCACAACTAGCTTCGTTCCAGACAAATACATCAACATCCTGGCACTTTCCAGAAATAATTTCCTGTTTCTTCTCAAATAAATAAGACATTTTTGTTGGTCTCTCTGTTACTGGATTTTCAAAATCGCAGAAACAATTTTATTTTCAAATAAACTTAAGTTTTCAACTTTAAAATTTAGAAAATAAAGACAAAAGGCATGGAACTAATTATTGGCACCGCGGAGCTAGGACCTCATTATTGGCACCGCGGAGCTAGGACCTCATTATTGGCACCGCGGAGCTAGGACCTCATTATTTGCACCACGGAGCTGGGACCCCATTATTGGCACCACGGAGCTAGGACCTCATTATTGGCACCACGGAGCTGGGACCCCATTATTGGCACCGCGGAGCTAGGACCTCATTATTTGCACCACGGAGCTGGGACCCCATTATTGGCACCACGGAGCTGGGACTGGCACAGCCTTTGGCCAAGAAAACTGGAGACAAAAGCTTATTGTAAACCATCAATGAGGTTGCTGTGTGTTTTGCATGCTCAGAGCACGGTAACAAAGATTTTTTTTTATAACTAACCCAAGATAGACCACAGCCTGTCGTTTCCAATGGGAGAAAATGAATCATAGTGGGTAGAAACAAACAAGGAGGTGGGCAGAGCCAAGCACGAGCTAGTGAGATCCTATTGGCGTGTTCTAGCATGTATTTGCATATTTCCTTTAGGGAACGCCTACTCTGTGAAGTGGGCGTGTGCATTAACTCAACTCACCCTTGAACTCGTTCTAAACAACGTCATTTATTATTTTAAACTTTGGCAAAGAGTAAAGTCTACAATACACAGTCCACTCTTAACGATTCTATAACTCTTATGGAGATCAAATGTTTCATAGATGAGAAAATTAGCAGAATGCCAGCCAAAATGTGTTACTTAGAGCAGTGTGATTGCTGAAGACTGGGCCAAACTTCACCTAGACGTTGCAGCTAGCTCATCGATGGCTATAAGAAGCGCTTGTCTGCCGTTATTTTGGCCAAAGGTTGTTCAACCAAGTACTAGCGTAGTGGTGCCAAAAATAAACTTGCACAATAAAAAATAAAAAATAAAGTATTATTATTTTAAAATTCAACTTATTTTAGAAGAAAAATAGGGAATTATCTAAAGAAAAGTGTCAGGATGCCAATATATCTGTCCAGGCCTGTACATGACATATCACTCTCACCTCTTGACTACAGAGCTACTATCCATCTCGCTGGTGGAAGTCACCTCGTTGCAGGCCAGCTTCTGGGGCTCTGTCTTCGGTGTGTCTGGGGCTGGGATTGAGACAGTGGGCTGTGGCCGTGGACAGGCAACGACGCAGATAGCCATGTCTCCATCCTCTGGACCCGAGGTGTCTATGGTGACCACCTCAGCTGGAGCTGCCTGGGGGAGAACGACCATCTCCAGAGAGGAATCAGAGTCCTCCTGCCTCTCCTCAGGTCTAGTGGCTAGAGAACCTAGTGGTCCTGGAAGCTCTCCCCTGTCCTCTGATGTTCCGGGCGGGCTGGAGGTGGATGTGGAGGAGGATGTGGTGACCTGGGGTCGGAATCCCCCGCCGGGTTTCCTGCGAGCGCCGAGGAGTCTGACGGGTCGGGAGAAGGTCATCTCCGCCTCCAGTTCTGTGTCGCTGTTGTCAAGCTGTTGCTCCTCCCCCTTGGCCTTCCTCAGCACCCTCTTCTTCTTCAACTTCCTCACGCGCTTTATGGTCTTCACCTCCACTTGAGGCGGAGCGATGGACGGAGCGAGGGACGGAGGAAGAACGGAGGATGTTTCTAGGTCCTGGACCCCGGCTCTGGAGCTCTTGCGGCTGGATGGGCCTGACAGGGGGGCTGGGTGGGGCTTGAAGTTACCCCTGTCTTCTGTAGTAACCTGGACACCCCTCTCTCCCGACTGGACCAGGCCCGGTGAACCTGCTGAGGGGTCCTTCCATTCTACACATTCTCCTACGGGTAGGCTGCTGTCCTCTTGAGAGAGCTCTCTGCTGGCTCTGTGATGCTCAGACTTCCTCCCTCTGACCGGTTGGCAGCTGAGGGCACAATCTAAGAAAAGGGGAGAACGAGAGAAACAGCGGATTAAATTCAGGCCATTTCTGATTGAATAGTTTACCAGTGTGTGTGGTGACGGGCCATACCTGTGTGAGGGGCTGTAGGGATGGGCGTGGGCTCTGGCGTGGTGCTGTGAGGACCGTGGTGAACTCGCCGGCGGACTGTGACTGCGCTCTCCGCAACCTCCGCCTCAGTGGTCACCCTACCAGGGGACAGGGGCTCCTGCTTGATAACTACTGACTGTGTGACAGGCTGGGGGTGGGTCTGGTGGCTCGGGGACAGGGAGGGGGGCGTGGAGCAGGGGGGGAGGTAGAGGGGAACCAGGTTAGGACTGGGGACAGGGGCTTCTGTTAGAGGCGACAGCAGGTAGGGGGACATCTCTAAAGGCATCTCCTCTTCACAGCTCTTCACTCTGGGCAGGGACTGGCTGTCAACACCACCTGAGACACACACACACCAAGAGCCAAAACAGAACATATTAAAAGCCGTATTGTAAGACATTACAAAAAGGTTCATACATGCTTATAACAAGTTACCCAATACCCATAGAGTCTGGTTGGGGATAGAGGCTGGTTAGAGGGAGAGGACAGGGGAGCTAGGGGGATAGAGGGTCTGGAAGCTTGGGGTTAGAGGCTGGTTAGAGGGAGAGGACAGGGGAGCTAGGGGGATAGAGGGTCTGGAAGCTTGGGGATAGAGGCTGGTTCGAGGGAGAGATAGAGGCTGGTTAGAGGGAGGGATAGAGGCTGGTTAGAGGGAGAGGAACAGGGGAGCTAGGGGGAAGAGGATCTGGAAGCTTGGGGATAGAGGCTGGTTAGAGGTAGAGATAAAGGCTGGTTAGAGGGAGAGGCACAGGGGAGCTAGGGGGAAGAGGATCTGGAAGCTTGGGGATAGAGGCTGGTTAGAGGGAGGGATAGAGGCTGGTTAGAGGGAGGGATAGAGGCTGGTTAGAGGGAGGGATAGAGGCCGGGTTAGAGGGAGAGATAGAGGCTGGTTAGAGGGAGAGATAGAGGCTGGTTAGAGGGAGAGATAGAGGCTGGTTAGAGGGAGAGATAGAGGCTGGTTAGAGGGAGAGATAGAGGCTGGTTAGAGGGAGAGGACAGGGGAGCTAGGGGGATAGAGATCATATTTCAAATAGTGAGAAAAGACAAGATGTCACATCCACATCTACTCATTAAAATAAAAGAGTGGTCATTTAGTTGACAACAAAACCATCCGTTAAAGCCTTGTGGGGGTCTTACCTTGTATTCCTTGGAGCAGCTCAATACGCTTCCTTCTGAGAGTACTCATCTCCATGGAAACCTGAGAGACCATCGAAACAATAACATGATGTCAGGCCCAAGACGTTTGGATGGGTTAAGTTCCTTATTATCATGTTATCATGGATCTCTGGGTAATTTCTGTCTGGGGTTCTACCGCAGTACCTTCCTCTTTCTTTACCACATGATGAGGGACAGACACTGACAAGGACTTCCTGGTTGTCCCCAACAGCTCATACCACATGATGGGGGACACACACTGACAAGGACTTCCTGGTTGTTCCCAACAGCTCATACCACATGATGGGGGACACACACTGACAAGGACTTCCTGGTTGTCCCCAACAGCTCATACCACATGATGGGGGACACACACTGACAAGGACTTCCTGGTTGTCCCCAACAGCTCATACCACATGATGGGGGACACACACTGACAAGGACTTCCTGGTTGTTCCCAACAGCTCATACCACATGATGGGGGACACACACTGACAAGGACTTCCTGGTTGTCCCCAACAGCTCATACCACATGATGGGGGACACACACTGACAAGGACTTCCTGGTTGTCCCCAACAGCTCATACCACATGATGGGGGACAGACACTGACAAGGACTTCCTGGTTGTTCCCAACAGCTCATACCACATGATGGGGGACAGACACTGACAAGGACTTCCTGGTTGTCCCCAACAGCTCATACCACATGATGGGGGACACACACTGACAAGGACTTCCTGGTTGTCCCCAACAGCTCATACCACATGATGGGGGACACACACTGACAAGGACTTCCTGGTTGTCCCCAACAGCTCATACCACATGATGGGGGACACACACTGACAAGGACTTCCTGGTTGTCCCCAACAGCTCATACCACATGATGGGGGACACACACTGACAAGGACTTCCTGGTTGTCCCCAACAGCTCATACCACATGATGGGGGACAGACACTGACAAGGACTTCCTGGTTGTCCCCAACAGCTCATACCACATGATGGGGGACACACACTGACAAGGACTTCCTGGTTGTCCCCAACAGCTCATACCACATGATGGGGGACACACACTGACAAGGACTTCCTGGTTGTCCCCAACAGCTCATACCACATGATGGGGGACAGACACTGACAAGGACTTCCTGGTTGTCCCCAACAGCTCATACCACATGATGGGGGACAGACACTGACAAGGACTTCCTGGTTGTCCCCAACAGCTCATACCACATGATGGGGGACACACACTGACAAGGACTTCCTGGTTGTCCCCAACAGCTCATACCACATGATGAGGGACAGACACTGACAAGGACTTCCTGGTTGTCCCCAACAGCTCATACCACATGATGGGGGACAGACACTGACAAGGACTTCCTGGTTGTCCCCAACAGCTCATACCACATGATGGGGGACAGACACTGACAAGGACTTCCTGGTTGTCCCCAACAGCTCATACCACATGATGGGGGACAGACACTGACAAGGACTTCCTGGTTGTCCCCAACAGCTCATACCACATGATGGGGGACAGACACTGACAAGGACTTCCTGGTTGTCCCCAACAGCTCATACCACATGATGGGGGACAGACACTGACAAGGACTTCCTGGTTGTCCCCAACAGCTCATACCACATGATGGGGGACAGACACTGACAAGGACTTCCTGGTTGTCCCCAACAGCTCATACCACATGATGGGGGACAGACACTGACAAGTACTTCCTGGTTGTCCCCAACAGCTCATACCACATGATGTGGGGGGACAGACACTGACAAGGACTTCCTGGTTGTCCCCAACAGCTCATAACACATGATGTGGGGGGACAGACACTGACAAGGACTTCCTGGTTGTCCCCAACAGCTCATAACACATGATGTGGGGGGACAGACACTGACAAGGACTTCCTGGTTGTCCCCAACAGCTCATACCACATGATGGGGGACAGACACTGACAAGGACTTCCTGGTTGTCCCCAACAGCTCATACCACATGATGGGGGACAGACACTGACAAGGACTTCCTGGTTGTCCCCAACAGCTCATACCACATGATGGGGGACAGACACTGACAAGTACTTCCTGGTTGTCCCCAACAGCTCATACCACATGATGTGGGGGGACAGACACTGACAAGGACTTCCTGGTTGTCCCCAACAGCTCATAACACATGATGTGGGGGGACAGACACTGACAAGGACTTCCTGGTTGTCCCCAACAGCTCATAACACATGATGTGGGGGGACAGACACTGACAAGGACTTCCTGGTTGTCCCCAACAGCTCATACCACATGATGTGGGGGGACAGACACTGACAAGGACTTCCTGGTTGTCCCCAACAGCTCATACCACATGATGGGGGACAGACACTGACAAGGACTTCCTGGTTGTCCCCAACAGCTCATACCACATGATGGGGGACAGACACTGACAAGGACTTCCTGGTTGTCCCCAACAGCTCATACCACATGATGGGGGACAGACACTGACAAGGACTTCCTGGTTGTCCCCAACAGCTCATACCACATGATGGGGGACAGACACTGACAAGGACTTCCTGGTTGTCCCCAACAGCTCATACCACATGATGTGGGGGGACAGACACTGACAAGGACTTCCTGGTTGTCCCCAACAGCTCATACCACATGATGTGGGGGGACAGACACTGACAAGGACTTCCTGGTTGTCCCCAACAGCTCATAACACATGTGGGGGGACAGACACTGACAAGGACTTCCTGGTTGTCCCCAACAGCTCATAACACATGATGTGGGGGGACAGACACTGACAAGGACTTCCTGGTTGTCCCCAACAGCTCATACCACATGATGGGGGACAGACACTGACAAGGACTTCCTGGTTGTCCCCAACAGCTCATACCACATGATGGGGGACAGACACTGACAAGGACTTCCTGGTTGTCCCCAACAGCTCATACCACATGATGGGGGACAGACACTGACAAGGACTTCCTGGTTGTCCCCAACAGCTCATACCACATGATGTGGGACAGACACTGACAAGGACTTCCTGGTTGTCCCCAACAGCTCATACCACATGATGGGGGACAGACACTGACAAGGACTTCCTGGTTGTCACTCTGGGATTAAGAATGTCCTATTTGAACTGAAATGTAATCTGACAGGACCAGTGAAGGCTGGGAGGTGTAGTACCTGCTGTTTGACCACTAGGAGGCGCTGGACATCCATGTAGGCAGCCTGTAGAGCAGCCCTGGCCTGGATCAGGCTGTTGTCGACCCCTTGTAGAGACCGGCTCAGATCCTCCTCTCTCAGAGACACAGCAAGGAGATGGTCCACCTGCAGACGCTCTGGAGGACAATACAATGATGGTTTACTGAGGGACAAAAAAAATACCTGGCCTGAGCAGTGACCATCTCAGACACTATCACATATAGTACTATAGACAGTGTACTGAATCACGTATTATTATAGACAGAGTTGCTACAGTAACAGTTACTACAGTAACAGGATGTTCACCAGTGTCCTGCTGTCCTAGAGGAGTTACTACAGTAACAGTTGCTACAGTAACAGTTGCTACAGTAACAGGATGTTCACCAGTGTCCTGCTGTCCTAGAGGAGTTGCTACAGTAACAGTTACTACAGTAACAGGATGTTCACCAGTGTCCTGCTGTCCTAGAGGAGTTACTACAGTAACAGTTGCTACAGTAACAGTTGCTACAGTAACAGGATGTTCACCAGTGTCCTGCTGTCCTAGAGGAGTTACTACAGTAACAGTTGCTACAGTAACAGGATGTTCACCAGTGTCCTGCTGTCCTAGAGGAGTTACTACAGTAACAGTTGCTACAGTAACAGGATGTTCACCAGTGTCCTGCTGTCCTAGAGGAGTTGCTACAGTAACAGTTACTACAGTAACAGTTGCTACAGTAACAGGATGTTCACCAGTGTCCTGCTGTCCTAGAGGAGTTACCATAGTAACAGTTGCTACAGTAACAGGATATTCACCAGTGTCCTGCTGTCCTAGAGGAGTTACCATAGTAACAGTTGCTACAGTAACAGTTGCTACAGTAACAGGATGTTCACCAGTGTCCTGCTGTCCTAGAGGAGTTGCTACAGTAACAGTTACTACAGTAACAGTTGCTACAGTAACAGGATGTTCACCAGTGTCCTGCTGTCCTAGAGTTGCTACAGTAACAGTTACTACAGTAACAGTTGCTACAGTAACAGGATATTCACCAGTGTCCTGCTGTCCTAGAGGAGTTGCTACAGTAACAGTTACTACAGTAACAGGATGTTCACCAGTGTCCTGCTGTCCTAGAGGAGTTACCATAGTAACAGTTGCTACAGTAACAGTTACTACAGTAACAGGATATTCACCAGTGTCCTGCTGTCCTAGAGGAGTTGCTACAGTAACAGTTACTACAGTAACAGGATATTCACCAGTGTCCTGCTGTCCTAGAGGAGTTACCATAGTAACAGTTACCATAGTAACAGTTACTACAGTTACAGTTGCTACAGTAACAGGATGTTCACCAGTGTCCTGCTGTCCTAGAGGAGTTACCATAGTAACAGTTACTACAGTTACAGTTGCTACAGTAACAGGATGTTCACCAGTGTCCTGCTGTCCTAGAGGAGTTACCATAGTAACAGTTACTACAGTTACAGTTGCTACAGTAACAGGATGTTCACCAGTGTCCTGCTGTCCTAGAGGAGTTGCTACAGTAACAGTTGCTACAGTAACAGTTGCTACAGTAACAGGATGTTCACCAGTTTCCTGCTGTCCTAGAGGAGTTGCTACAGTAGCAGTTACTACAGTAACAGTTGCTACAGTAACAGGATGTTCACCAGTGTCCTGCTGTCCTATAGGAGTTACCATAGTAACAGTTGCTACAGTAACAGGATATTCACCAGTGTCCTGCTGTCCTAGAGGAGTTACCATAGTAACAGTTGCTACAGTAACAGTTACTACAGTAACAGGATGATCAGCAGTGTCCTGCTGTCCTAGAGGAGTTACCATAGTAACAGCTGCTACAGTAACAGGATGTTCACCTTTCTTGGACTTGACCTTCAGTCTTTTAGTCTTCCTCTCTGAATGAGGGATTTCAGGGCATGGAACGTCCCCAGCTGCACGTCGTTTCATCCTGGCTCCCTGCGTGTCTGTCTGCTCCGTCCCCGAGCTGCTGTCCCCAATCACGGAGTCAGGTCTCGGCTGGACCCCTGGTGGCCCATCCGGTAGTGCCCCCTGGACTTCTCTCTGTGCTTTGTCCTCGCACTGTGTCCCCTCCACCTTAGGCTGCTGGGGGTCTCTGAAGAACGAGGAGCTTTTCTGCTCTGAGCTGCGTCTCACTTCCCTTCCAGCCGTCACATCTCCGGGTGCTCTCTCTCCTGGCATCGCCTGACCAGGGCTCTGACCCCCGAAGAGAGAGGAGAGGTTGGCGGTCGAGCGGTCCGGAGCCACGCTGCTCTCCGAGAGGCTGCGTTTGCGAGGAGTCACGGGGGCGAGGGCCGTTCCAGAGGCTCCGATGCCGAAGAGGGTCTCCCACTGAAACCCCTCGGTCGGAGGAATGTCTTCCCCTTCCTGGTCACATGACACCATCTCTATACCGAACCTGATAAGACGAAGACAGGATACATCTCATGTTCAGTCATCCATTACCATCAACTCCACAGACATTTAAACGTGACTGACAGGACATGTGTACTTTTTAAAAGGTCCCTGATCTTTAAGTGCTTTTGTTTACCCTTTTTGTCATTGTTTAAGCCAAGCTATTTTTGGGGGGATCATGGATTCCATAAGGAGTTGGCAAGAGAGGAGAAACAGACTGGCACCTAGGCTACTATTTAAAAAGGCAAGGGGTTATACACTCAGTGGCCAGTTTATTAGGTACACCATCTAGTACCGGGTCCGACTCCCCTTTGCCTCTAGAACATACGGAATTATTTGAGGCATGGAAACATTGCTCAATTATTAATCAAGGGACCTAACTTGGTGCCAGGAAAACATTCCTCACATCATTACACCAGCGCCACCATTCTGTACCGTTGAACACCAGGCAGGATGGGGCCATGGACTGTTTAGGAGGGGAACCCGTTATTGGTCGTCTGCTGCAATAGCCCCGTCGGTGACCAACGAGCTGTGCGTTCTGTGATGTCGTTCTGCACACCACTCGACCGCCAACCCGCGTTATTAGTGGACTGTTTGTGGCCCGCCCTGTTAGCCCGCCCTGTTAGCTTGTACCATTCTTGCCGTTCTCCTCGAACCTTTCTCGTCAACGAGCTGTTTTCACCCCCCCACAGGAGAGCAGCTGACTGGATGGTGTTTGTTGCTTTTGTCGTACCGTCGTTCTCGATAAACTCTCGACACGTGATCTGAGATACTGGATCTGACACGCCTGGTTACTGTCGATACTACCACGCCGAACGTCGCTTAGGTCACTCGCTCTGCCCGTTCTAACGTTCAATGGAACAGTAACTGAATGCCTCGATGCCTGTCTGCTTCGTATAGCAAGCCACGGTCACGCGACTCACTGTCTGTAGGAGCGAACCATTTCCGTGAAACGGGGTGGTGTACCTAATAAACTGGCCACTTCAGTGTATGTACCAAGTATCAGAGTAGCAGTGCTAATCTAGGATCAGGCAGCCCTTTATCTCTATAATTACTATACACTGACTATACTAAACATTAGGAACACCTTCCTAGTATTGAGTTCCCCCCCCATTTTTCCTCAGAACAGCCTCAATTCGTCAGGGACGTGAACTCTACACGGTGTTGAAAGCATTTCACAGGGATGCTGGCCCATGTTGACTCCAGTGCTTCCCACAGTTGGGTCAAGTTGGCTGGATGTCCTTTGGGTGGTGAACCATTCTTGATACACACGGGAAACTGTTGAGCGTGAAAAACCCAGCAGCGTTGCAGTTCTTGACACAAACCGGTTCCTGGCACCTACTACCATACCCCGTTCAAAGGCACTTAAATATTTTCTTGCCCATTCACCCTCTGAATGGCACACAGACACAATCCATGTCTCAATTGTCTCAAGGCTTAAAAATCCACTATTTAACCACCTCTCTCCTCCCCTTCATCTACACTGATTGAAGTGGATTTAACAAGTGACATCAATAAGGGATCATATCTTTCACCTGGATTCACCTGGTCAGTCTATGTCATGGAAAGAGCTCAGTGTATATTACTATCAAAAAGGCTAAACTGATCCGAGAGCAAAACTCCCACACAGAGATGCGTCATACATCCCTGCTGCAGGTAATTAACCGCTCACCTGGGCATGCCTTTCCCCTGCTGCTGCTTCTTCCTGTGGACTTCCTGGTACACCTGGTCCCAGTTGACACAGCGACGTGACCCCGAGGAACTGATGAGCTGTCTTAACGTCGGCTTCAGCCCCGAATCCTTCTCCGCCTCCCCTCGCCTCGTCCCGCTCACATTCCTTATCCGCCGGGCGATGTTCAGATTGGGCTCGTGGCTGCCGCTCTTGGTCTTGGAGCCAATGTGTCGGGTGAGGTCCCTCTTCAGGGCTAAGGGTAGGGTGGGTTTGGTCTGGGTGGAGCCTGAGGAGGGGTCAGAGGTCGTGTGGAGGTCAAGGTTAGGGTCGATGGTTCTCAAGGGGTCACTGTCTGACCATAGCCCTGCGCCTGCTACTTCCATGGCCTCCTCTCCAGCACCAGCCACCATGCCCCTCGCCTCCTCCCTCTCCCCCACCGCCGCCGCCGCCTCCTCCTCCCTGGGAGAGAGAGAGAGCACAGCCCCCCCTGGGGACTCCATGGTGGAAGTGCTGACCTGGACAGACTGAACAGACAGGTGGTTGTCTGAGGGAGATGTCACACACTCCATCGTGGTCTCCAAAGGCTCATTAGCAGCAGCTCTGTCCTCAGCTGGGTTAGCTCTGCTGCTAGCTCTGTCCTGTCGGGTCTGTCTAGACGTCTTCCCTCTCTTCTGTCTGTCGTCGTCTCCAACCTTAACGCCTTCAGAGCTCTCCACCTGCTGCTGCTGTTGTTGTTCCTCGATGTGTAGCGCCATCTTCTTCTCCTTTTTCTCCATCCTATGGTCGTTGGACTCCGTCTTCTGTCCCTCTGTCCTGTGGTGAACAGCAGACAGCCCCACGGTGCACCTCTTGTCTAGCAGTGTCTCCTTGGCTCTCCTCAGCATCTCGGTCAGCAGCTGCTCCTGGTCCTGCTGGGGGGACTTTGATCCCTGCCTCCTCCCCAAATCCTGGCTTCTGTGTCTGGACAACCTGGGCTGGTCCGAGTCCTGGCTGGAGGCTCGGCTCAGCTGGGTCCTGGGGGTGGTAGAGGGGCTAGGGCTGGAGGCCCTACTGAGGTGGGTCTTGGGGCTGGGGGTTAGGTTGAGGGTGGGGCTGGAGGCTCTACCGAGGTGGGTCTTGGGGCCTTGGGTTAGGGTGGGGCTGGAGGCCCTACCCAGATGGGCCTTGGGGCCTTGGGTTAGGGTGGGGCTGGAGGCCCTACCCAGGTGGGTCTTGGGGCCTTGGGTTAGGTTGAGGGTGGGGCTGGAGGCCCTACCGAGGTGGGTCTTGGGGCCTTGGGTTAGGGTGGGGCTGGAGGCCCTACCGAGGTGGGTCTTGGGGCCTTGGGTTAGGGTGGGGCTGGAGGCCCTACCCAGGTGGGTCTTGGGGCCTTGGGTTAGGGTGGGGCTGGAGGCCCTACCCAGGTGGGTCTTGGGGCCTTGGGTTAGGGTGGGGCTGGAGGCCCTACCCAGGTGGGTCTTGGGGCCTTGGGTTAGGGTGGGGCTGGAGGCCCTACCCAGGTGGGTCTTGGGGCCTTGGGTTAGGGTGGGGCTGGAGGCCCTACCCAGGTGGGTCTTGGGGCCTTGGGTTAGGTTGAGGGTGGGGCTGGAGGCCCTACCCAGGTGGGTCTTGGGGCCTTGGGTTAGGGTGGGGCTGGAGGCCCTACCCAGGTGGGTCTTGGGGCCTTGGGTTAGGGTGGGGCTGGAGGCCCTACCCAGGTGGGTCTTGGGGCCTTGGGTTAGGTTGAGGGTGGGGCTGGAGGCCCTACCGAGGTGGGTCTTGGGGCCTTGGGTTAGGGTGGGGCTGGAGGCCCTACTGAGGTGGGTCTTGGGGCCTTGGGTTAGGTTGAGGGTGGGGCTGGAGGCCCTACCGAGGTGGGTCTTGGGGCCTTGGGTTAGGGTGGGGCTGGAGGCCCTACCCAGGTGGGTCTTGGGGCCTTGGGTTAGGGTGGGGGTGGAGGCCCTACTGAGGTGGGTCTTGGGGCCTTGGGTTAGGGTGGGGCTGGAGGCCCTACTGAGGTGGGTCTTGGGGCTGGTAGTAGAAGAGGAGGACAGGCCTTTCTCAAGGCACTCTGATGGCTTAGCTGGCCTCCGTCTGGTGGAGGTAGACACAGAGGAAGAGGAGGAGGAGGTGGTTTGTCCGTCTGTCCTCAGACTGTTGCTCTTAGAGGAGCTCAGACAATTGCTGGTATCACTACTACTCATCCTTGTAGAGATGTCTCTATGCTTCCTGGGTTCCCTCCCTTCGACACTGTGATCAGGGGACCTCTGATGCTGTGCTGCTCTCTGCTGTCCTGCTCGCAGGTCCCGTCTGGACTGAGTCGGCTGGAGACCCGAGGAGTGTTGGAGGGCCAGCGTTATGTCACGTCTGGGCCTCAGGTCAACATCTCTGCCCTGGGCCGAAGGGATCTGGGGGATCTGGAAGGTTGGGGGAGGAGGAGGACCCTTTGGGTGCTTCTCTGAGGGGTGAGGGTGGGGGTGGGGGTGAGGATGAGGGTGTGGGTGAGTCTCCTTATGGGACGGATAAGGGGACCAGCGACAGGTCTTGTCTAGTTTAGGATTACTACCGAACGCCTTGGGCCCCGTGCCGCTTTTACGATCATGTTCTGCTCCACCGGCTGGCCGTTCCTGGATCTGGTGGCCACCCTTCCTGCCGTCATCCTGCGCTTTAAAGTGAGCGTCTCGGTGTAGCTGGTCGAAGGACACGACTGGATCCAGCTGGTCGCTGGTGAAGTCCATCCTGTGAAGAGACTCTATGCTGCTCAGCCCTTCCGTCATGACAGGCTCAGCGAGCACACCAGGAAGTCCGTTACCCCCTCTGCTGCTGCCGTATAGACTGGTAGTCCCTCCTCCTCTGCTGTTCTGCTGCCAGGGTCCCCTCCCTCCTCTCTGCTGCTGTGCCGGGGGATGGAGATACTCCTCCTGCTGCCATTTCTTATTGGTTCCCTCCCTGCTGTGCAGGCTGCCACTGCCTCTCTGTCCAGCGCTCCACTTGTAGACGTTGGGTGTTTCCTGGGCGTGCCAGGTGGCACTGCGGCCCTGTTTCCTGTCGTGCCAGTTAGACCTGATGTCCTCCTGGGTCTCCCAGGGATCTCGACCCCCAACGGGGTTCGAGCTGCAATCCCAGCCCCCCTGCCAGGCAGACCCTTTGCATTTTCGAGGTGGTGGTGTTGGAGGGGTTTTGTTGAGGTATCTCCAGTCCCACAACGCCCCCTTCTGGCAGAAGTATTGCCGTGCGTCACTCCACTGCTGGATCTGTTGCTGCCGTTTCCTACTCTCCTCTTCCTCTCTCCTCTGCACCTCCTCCTCTCTGGCACGCTTTGCTGCAGCCTCCTCCTCTCTCCTGGAGACATGAGAGAAAACACACACAAGTCAAAGCCACTCACGGCTCCCGTTCATCTGACTGGCATTTTACAGTGCAGTTCTACTGTCTGTCCTGAATCAGCCCTAGTTCAATAAACGCTAGCCTTCATGACATAACATCCTTCATAGACCTGGTCTACGGAGCCTTCATGATATAACCCACTGTGACATCCTTCATAGACCTGGTCTACGGAGCCTTCATGATATAACCCACTGTGACATCCTTCATAGACCTGGTCTACGGAGCCTTCGTGATATAACCCACTGTAACGTCCTTCATAGACCTGGTCTACGGAGCCTTCATGACATAACCCACTGTAACGTCCTTCATAGACCTGGTCTACGGAGCCTTCATAATATAACCCACTGTAACGTCCTTCATAGACCTGGTCTACGGAGCCTTCATGATATAACCCACTGTGACATCCATCATAGACCTGGTCTACGGAGCCTTCATGACATAACATCCTTCATAGACCTGGTCTACGGAGCCATCATGATATAACATCCTTCATAGACCTGGTCTACGGAGCCTTCATGATATAACCCACTGTGACATCCTTCATAGACCTGGTCTACGGAGCCTTCATGACATAACATCCTTCATAGACCTGGTCTACGGAGCCTTCATGATATAACCCACTGTGACATCCTTCATAGACCTGGTCTACGGAGCCTTCATGACATAACATCCTTCATAGACCTGGTCTACGGAGCCTTCATGATATAACCCACTGTAACGTCCTTCATAGACCTGGTCTACGGAGCCTTCATGATATAACCCACTGTGACATCCTTCATAGACCTGGTCTACGGAGCCTTCATGACATAACATCCTTCATAGACCTGGTCTACGGAGCCTTCATGATATAACCCACTGTGACATCCTTCATAGACCTGGTCTACGGAGCCTTCATGACATAACATCCTTCATAGACCTGGTCTACGGAGCCTTCATGATATAACCCACTGTAACGTCCTTCATAGACCTGGTCTACGGAGCCTTCATGATATAACCCACTGTGACATCCATCATAGACCTGGTCTACGGAGCCTTCATGACATAACATCCTTCATAGACCTGGTCTACGGAGCCATCATGATATAACATCCTTCATAGACCTGGTCTACGGAGCCTTCATGATATAACCCACTGTGACATCCTTCATAGACCTGGTCTACGGAGCCTTCATGACATAACATCCTTCATAGACCTGGTCTACGGAGCCTTCATGATATAACCCACTGTAACGTCCTTCATAGACCTGGTCTACGGAGCCTTCATGATATAACCCACTGTGACATCCATCATAGACCTGGTCTACGGAGCCTTCATGACATAACATCCTTCATAGACCTGGTCTACGGAGCCTTCATGATATAATATCCTTCATAGACCTGGTCTACGGAGCCTTCATGATATAACCCACTGTGACATCCTTCATAGACCTGGTCTACGGAGCCTTCATGACATAACATCCTTCATAGACCTGGTCTACGGAGCCTTCATGATATAACCCACTGTAAATTCCTTCATAGACCTGGTCTACGGAGCCTTCATGACATAACATCCTTCATAGACCTGGTCTACGGAGCCTTCATGATATAACCCACTGTAACGTCCTTCATAGACCTGGTCTACGGAGCCTTCATGATATAACATCCTTCATAGACCTGGTCTACGGAGCCTTCATGATATAACATCCTTCATAGACCTGGTCTACGGAGCCTTCATGATATAACCCACTGTGACATCCATCATAGACCTGGTCTACGGAGCCTTCATGACATAACATCCTTCATAGACCTGGTCTACGGAGCCTTCATGATATAATATCCTTCATAGACCTGGTCTACGGAGCCTTCATGATATAACCCACTGTGACATCCTTCATAGACCTGGTCTACGGAGCCTTCATGACATAACATCCTTCATAGACCTGGTCTACGGAGCCTTCATGATATAACCCACTGTAAATTCCTTCATAGACCTGGTCTACGGAGCCTTCATGACATAACATCCTTCATAGACCTGGTCTACGGAGCCTTCATGATATAACCCACTGTAACGTCCTTCATAGACCTGGTCTACGGAGCCTTCATGATATAACATCCTTCATAGACCTGGTCTACGGAGCCTTCATGATATAACCCACTGTAACATCCTTTATACATTTACATTACATTTAAGTCATTTAGCAGACGCTCTTATCCAGAGCGACTTACAAATTGGTGCATTCACCTTATGACATCTATAAATGATTAGGACATGTGAACAGTTTTATTCAGAGTTCCAGCGGTGGATCTGATCTGGACCAGAACCAGAATCCTCGTATTCACTACTGAAGTGAATTTGGAAAAACTGAAAGTATTTAATCGAACTCAGAATCAAATAGGCTTCCCAAAAATAACATGGGAAAGTTTATCAGGTGGCCTGATTTCAGATGCGTTCATGGAAGCAGGATTCTTAGGGAAATCGTTCTTCTTGCAAAGCACGTAATCTATTATATTAATCTGACTACACACAATCTATTATATTAATCTGACTACACACAACAAACTATTAGATTAATCTGACTACACAACAAACTATTATATTAATCTGACTATACACAATAAACTATTCCATTAATCTGACTACACAAACTATTATATTAATCTGACTATACACAATAAACTATTCCATTAATCTGACTACACAAACTATTATATTAATCTGACTACACAAACTATTATATTAATCTGACTACACAAACTATTATATTAATCTGACTACACACAAACTATTATATTAAATCTGACTAAACACAACAAACTATTAATCTGACTACACAACAAACTATTATATTAATCTGACTACACAACTATTATATTAATCTGACTACACACAAACTATTATATTAATCTGACTACACACAAACTATTATATTAATCTGACTACACACAAACTATTATATTAATCTGACTAAACACAACAAACTATTAATCTGACTACACAACAAACTATTATATTAATCTGACTACACACAAACTATTATATTAATCTGACTACACACAACAAACTATTCCATTAATCTGACTACACACAACAAACTATTAATCTGACTACACACAAACTATTATATTAAATCTGACTACACACAAACTATTATATTAATCTGACTACACAAACTATTATATTAATCTGACTACACACAAACTATTATATTAATCTGACTAAACACAACAAACTATTAATCTGACTACACAACAAACTATTATATTAATCTGACTACACACAAACTATTATATTAATCTGACTACACACAAACTATTATATTAATCTGACTACACACAAACTATTATATTAATCTGACTAAACACAACAAACTATTAATCTGACTACACAACAAACTATTATATTAATCTGACTACACACAAACTATTATATTAATCTGACTACACACAAACTATTATATTAATCTGACTACACAAACTATTATATTAATCTGACTACACAAACTATTATATTAATCTGACTACACACAACAAACTATTATATTAATCTGACTACACACAAACTATTATATTAATCTGACTACACACAAACTATTATATTAATCTGACTACACACAAACTATTATATTAATCTGACTACACACAAACTATTATATTAATCTGACTACACACAACAAACTATTAATCTGACTACACACAACAAACTATTATATTAATCTGACTACACACAACAAACTATTATATTAATCTGACTACACAAACTATTATATTAATCTGACTACACACAACAAACTATTAATCTGACTACACACAACAAACTATTATATTAATCTGACTACACAACAAACTATTATATTAATCTGACTACACACAAACTATTATATTAATCTGACTACACACAAACTATTATATTAATCTGACTACACACAACAAACTATTATATTAATCTGACTACACACAACAAACTATTATATTAATCTGACTACACACAACAAACTATTATATTAATCTGACTACACAAACTATTATATTAATCTGACTACACAAACTATTATATTAATCTGACTACACACAAACTATTATATTAATCTGACTACACAAACTATTATATTAATCTGACTACACACAAACTATTATATTAATCTGACTAACACAAACTATTATATTAATCTGACTACACAAACTATTATATTAATCTGACTACACACAACAAACTATTATATTAATCTGACTACACACAAACTATTATATTAATCTGACTACACAAACTATTATATTAATCTGACTACACACAACAAACTATTAATCTGACTACACACAAACTATTATATTAATCTGACTACACACAACAAACTATTAATCTGACTACACACAAACTATTATATTAATCTGACTACACACAACAAACTATTAATCTGACTACACACAAACTATTATATTAATCTGACTACACACAACAAACTATTAATCTGACTACACACAAACTATTATATTAATCTGACTACACACAACAAACTATTATATTAATCTGACTACACAACAAACTATTATATTAATCTGACTACACAAACTATTATATTAATCTGACTACACACAAACTATTATATTAATCTGACTACACACAAACTATTATATTAATCTGACTACACACAATAAACTATTGCATTAATCTGACTACACACAAAAAATGTATTATTGTGTGCATGTAACCATACTAATTGTGACATTTGAAAGTCTGCCTAGCAACAATACCTCTTTCCCCCAGTTGGCTGCAGCAGAGAGTTTTGGCATGGTCCTCCTGTGCCCCTGGGGGTGCCTTCGTAAACAGCACCCGATACAGTGCACTACTTTTGACCAGGTTCCAGTGCACTATAATGAATAATGTGGCATTTGGGACAGGCCCCAGCCCAGAGTGTTAAACTCCACGAGGTCTACGGCCCGGACAGAAGGTCTGTCATATGACACGGTCTGCGGCCCGGGCAGAAGGTCTGTCATATGACACGGTCTGCGGCCCGGGCAGAAGGTCTGTCATATGACACGGTCTGCGGCCCGGGCAGAAGGTCTGTCATATGACACGGTCTGCGGCCCGGGCAGAAGGTCTGTCATATGACACGGTCTGCGGCCCGGGCAGAAGGTCTGTCATATGACACGGTCTGCGGCCCGGGCAGAAGGTCTGTCATATGACACGGTCTGCGGCCCGGGCAGAAGGTCTGTCATATGACACGGTCTGCGGCCCGGGCAGAAGGTCTGTCATATGACACGGGGACAGGGACAGCTGCAAGCCAACTGCTGCTGGTGACAATCATAACACACACACACCTCCCCTACTGTTCTAGTTGGACAAGCCTCAAACATCCTTAGTCCTTTTAAGACACATTTCAGTTTCCACTGACAGTCCTTCCTTTAGCCTAGGGCAGGGATCCCCAACTGGTGGCGCACGGCCCGAATTTGGCCCACGGGTGGTTTTATTTGAGTTTCCTGAGCCCAAAACAATGTTTTTTTGAAGGGACGGACGGACGTAAAAAATATTTTTTTTAAACACCGGGAAATCAGCTCCAAGTGATTTGAATTTTGGAAATTTGTTTCCTAACTATTCACACACATAATTAGAGAGATACGTGATCATATAAAAATGTAAGCAAGATTTGAAATTATGTTTTAGTAAAAGATTATATCTGTTTGGGTTTCATGCTGCTAAATTTGCAGTCTACAAATGAGGCTTTTTGTAATTATGTTCCGGACCCCCGACCATTCGCTCAATAATTAAAGTTGATGATCCCTACGACTTAGTCTTTCAATGCTGTGTGGAAAACGTGTCACATAACATGTGGGCCAGAAATACAGGTCAAAGGTCAATAACATGTGGGCCAGAAATACAAGTCAAAGGTCAATAACATGTGGGCCAGAAATACAGGTCAAAGGTCTATAACATGTGGGCCAGAAATACAGGTCAAAGGTCAATAACATGTAGGCCAGATATACAGGTCAAAGGTCAATAACATGTGGGCCAGAAATACAGGTCAAAGGTCTATAACATGTGGGCCAGAAATACAGGTCAAAGGTCAATAACATGTGGGCCAGAAATACAGGTCAAAGGTCAATAACATGTGGGCCAGAAATACAGGTCAAAGGTCTATAACATGTGGGCCATAAATACAGGTCAAAGGTCAATAACATGTGGGCCAAAAATACAGGTCAAAGGTCTATAACATGTAGGCCATAAATACAGGTCAAAGGTCAATAACATGTAGGCCAGATATACAGGTCAAAGGTCTATAACATGTAGGCCAGATATACAGGTCAAAGGTCTATAACATGTAGGCCAGATATACAGGTCAATAACATGTAGGCCAGATATACAGGTCAATAACATGTAGGCCAGATATACAGGTCAATAACATGTAGGCCAGATATACAGGTCAATAACATGTAGGCCAGATATACAGGTCAATAACATGTAGGCCAGATATACAGGTCAAAGGTCAATAACATGTAGGCCAAAAATACAGGTCAAAGGTCAATAACATGTAGGCCAGATATACAGGTCAAAGGTCAATAACATGTAGGCCAAAAATACAGGTCAAAGGTCAATAACATGTGGGCCAGAAATACAGGTCAAAGGTCAATAACATGTAGGCCAGAAATACAGGTCAATAACATGTAGGCCAGATATACAGGTCAAAGGTCAATAACATGTAGGCCAAAAATACAGGTCAAAGGTCAATAACATGTGGGCCAAAAATACAGGTCAAAGGTCTATAACATGTGGGCCAGAAATACAGGTCAAAGGTCAATAACATGTAGGCCAGAAATACAGGTCAAAGGTCAATAACATGTGGGCCAGATATACAGGTCAAAGGTCAATAACATGTAGGCCAGATATACAGGTCAAAGGTCAATAACATGTAGGCCAGATATACAGGTCAAAGGTCAATAACATGTAGGCCAGATATACAGGTCAAAGGTCAATAACATGTAGGCCAGATATACAGGTCAAAGGTCTATAACATGTAGGCCAGAAATACAGGTCAATAACATGTAGGCCAGATATACAGGTCAAAGGTCTATAACATGTCGACCAGATATACAGGTCAATAACATGTAGGCCAGATATACAGGTCAAAGGTCTATAACATGTCGACCAGATATACAGGTCAACGGTTTATGGAAGGCTGATGTGTTTTCCAACTCAACATCCTACCACCACTATCTATGACTCAGACCTCTCTTCAAAAAGGTTAAGCCCGTGATCCTGAGAGCCAGTCATCCAGCCAGTCATCCTGGCAGCCAGTCATCCTGGCAGCCAGTCATCCTGGCAGCCAGTCATCCTGGCAGCCAGTCATCCTGGCAGCCAGTCATCCTGGCAGCCAGTCATCCTGGCAGCCAGTCATCCTGGCAGCCAGTCATCCTGGCAGTGATCCTGGCAGCCAGTCATCCAGCCAGTGATCCTGGCAGCCAGTCATCCAGCCAGTGATCCTGGCAGCCAGTGATCCTGGCAGCCAGTGATCCTGGCAGCCAGTCATCCAGACAGCCAGTCATCCTGGCAGCCAGTCATCCTGGCAGCCAGTCATCCTGGCAGCCAGTCATCCTGGCAGCCAGTCATCCTGGCAGCCAGTCATCCAGCCAGTCATCCAGCCAGTCCTATACACGAGGACAGTTTCCCACTCCTATACACGAGGACAGTTTCCCACTCCTATACACGAGGACAGTTTCCCACTCCTATACACGAGGACAGTTTCCCACTCCTATACACGAGGACAGTTTCCCACTCCTATACACGAGGACAGTTTCCCACTCCTATACACGAGGACAGTTTCCCACTCCTATACACGAGGACAGTTTCCCACTCCTATACACGAGGACAGTTTCCCACTCCTATACACGAGGACAGTTTCCCACTCCTATACACGAGGACAGTTTCCCACTCCTATACACGAGGACAGCTTCCCACTCCTACACGCGAGGACAGTGAGAGGACAGTTTCCCACTCCTATACACGAGGACGGTTTCCCACTCCTATACACGAGGACGGTTTCCCACTCCTATACACGAGGACGGTTTCCCACTCCTATACACGAGGACGGTTTCCCACTCCTATACACGAGGACGGTTTCCCACTCCTATACACGAGGACGGTTTCCCACTCCTATACACGAGGACGGTTTCCCACTCCTATACACGAGGACGGTTTCCCACTCCTATACACGAGGACGGTTTCCCACTCCTATACACGAGGACGGTTTCCCACTCCTATACACGAGGACAGCGAGAGGACGGCTTCCCACTCCTATACACGAGGACAGCGAGAGGACGGCGTCCCACTCCTATACACGAGGACAGCGAGAGGACGGCGTCCCACTCCTATACACGAGGACGGCGTCCCACTCCTATACACGAGGACGGCGTCCCACTCCTATACACGAGGACGGCGTCCCACTCCTATACACGAGGACGGCGTCCCACTCCTATACACGAGGACGGCGTCCCACTCCTATACACGAGGACGGCGTCCCACTCCTATACACGAGGACGGCTTCCCACTCCTATACACGAGGACGGCTTCCCACTCCTATACACGAGGACGGTTTCCCACTCCTATACACGAGGACGGTTTCCCACTCCTATACACGAGGACGGTTTCCCACTCCTATACACGAGGACGGTTTCCCACTCCTATACACGAGGACGGTTTCCCACTCCTATACACGAGGACGGTTTCCCACTCCTATACACGAGGACGGTTTCCCACTCCTATACACGAGGACGGTTTCCCACTCCTATACACGAGGACGGTTTCCCACTCCTATACACGAGGACGGTTTCCCACTCCTATACACGAGGACGGTTTCCCACTCCTATACACGAGGACGGTTTCCCACTCCTATACACGAGGACGGTTTCCCACTCCTATACACGAGGACGGTTTCCCACTCCTATACACGAGGACGGTTTCCCACTCCTATACACGAGGACGGTTTCCCACTCCTATACACGAGGACGGTTTCCCACTCCTATACACGAGGACGGTTTCCCACTCCTATACACGAGGACGGTTTCCCACTCCTATACACGAGGACGGTTTCCCACTCCTATACACGAGGACGGTTTCCCACTCCTATACACGAGGACGGTTTCCCACTCCTATACACGAGGACGGTTTCCCACTCCTATACACGAGGACGGTTTCCCACTCCTATACACGAGGACGGTTTCCCACTCCTATACACGAGGACGGTTTCCCACTCCTATACACGAGGACGGTTTCCCACTCCTATACACGAGGACGGTTTCCCACTCCTATACACGAGGACGGTTTCCCACTCCTATACACGAGGACAGTGAGAGGACGGTTTCCCACTCCTATACACGAGGACAGTGAGAGGATAGTTTCTGTGAACACTCCTTCTAGAAGCCATAGAGGACATGTTGTGGAATGTGGTCAAGCTAGAGTGAGTGAGAGGGTTGCTGTGACTAATGCTTTTTTTAGTATGTAACCCTGACACACGACCCCTCCCTCTCTCTGCCCTGACACACGACCCCTCCCTCTCTCTGCCCTGGACTCCCTGACACACGACCCCTCCCTCTCTCTGCCCTGGACTCCCTGACACACGACCCCTCCCTCTCTCTGCCCTGGACTCCCTGACACACGCCCCCTCCCTCTCTCTGCCCTGGACTCCCTGACCCCTCCCTCTCTCTGCCCTGGACTCCCTGACACACGACCCCTCCCTCTCTCTGCCCTGGACTCCCTGACACACGACCCCTCCCTCTCTCTGCCCTGGACTCCCTGACACACGACCCCACCCTCCCTCCCTCTCTCTGCCCTGGACTCCCTGACCCCTCCCTCTCTCTGCCCTGGACTCCCTGACACACGACCCCACCCTCCCTCCCTCTCTCTGCCCTGGGCTCTATGAGCAGCAACCATAGAGATAGAATAGAGGTCTCGTCTTTGTAGCTGTGCCATTATAATGGCGTGTGTGACAGAACGATGTCTTATATTCATCTAGAGTCCTCTTCCCACCTCTATGAGCAGCAGTATGGTTCACGTCACAGCTAAATGAGAAGAGTGACCCAAACCACGACACCTAATATATGTGACTATACATGGTCCACTAGTCCAGACCAAACATCACGATAATATATCACGATAATACATTATGATCAGACTACGGCCATTGACAAGTTCTCAGCTCTCGTTTTAAAAGGTTTTCCCAACACAGGAACACAAGTTCTCAGCTCTCGTTTTAAAAGGTTTTCCCAACACAGGAACACAAGTTCTCAGCTCTCGTTTTAAAAGGTTTTCCCAACACAGGAACACAAGTTCTCAGCTCTCGTTTTAAAAGGTTTTCCCAACACAGGAACACAAGTTCTCAGCTCTCGTTTTAAAAGGTTTTCCCAACACAGGAACACAAGTTCTGTATTCAAATCATCAGAGTTTAAGCAGACAAACAAATACACAGAAGAAGAAAAAGCATCCGTCTCTTACCTGATCACTTCCTTCCGGGTCTCGATCAGTTTGACCAGGTCCTTGTCGAAGTACTCCTCTTCCTGGTCGTTCCCGGCACCCTCCCGTTCCGCCGTTTCCACACGCTGCTTGTGCACCCTGCTGGATATGTGGTTGGCGTAGTCCGTTAGGCTCACCATGGTCACCCGGCACACCCGGCACTCATGGCCGCAGTCCCTGGGGAGGGAAGGGGACAGCGGACTCTCAATAAACCCCTCTGGCATGGTGATATGTGCTTCTAGTCACAACTGGTCTGGTCTCCCTGTTCGTCTGCAGAGCACTTGGACAATACCCGGCTCTAGGTTTAAGGAATTATTCAATGTAATAAAAAGGAAAGGAGATTACTCAACAATCCTTAGTAAGAAAAATACTCTTCCCGTTTCTTTAATTCTTCAGAGATCAGGAGGCAAAATTATGTATTATTTCTGTCGTTTAAGAGTTAAGATCAGCTGGTTAAGTCTTCATGAACTTCTTCTAGGCTTCTAGTTGTTTCCAGCGGGCCGGTGGCGGCAGTTTGGCGTAGGGCAGGAGGCTGTGTGTCGTCGGCAGCAGGGTAACATTAATCCCACGATACTACACAGCCATCCAGGCAGGTTAAGGGAGCACGGGCCGTGCTGTGGCCGATGTGGAGACAGGCACACCCTCTTAGGCAGGGAGGGACAGCAGCCTCAGCCTAGCGTGCTGCTGCTGTCATGGTGGTAGTCTGCTGTGCTCTGGGGCTGTGCTCAGTCAGCCGCTCTCTATTTCTGCTATGCACCTCAGATAACAACCCCCCCCCACCTCAGATAACCTCCCCACCCCCCCCACCCACGTTATCCTACTGAATACCCAACTGTGGAGCTGCTTCGCCTGTGAACCAATCGTGAGGCTGGTTGTAACCGGAGCCGTGGCCAAGTAACAGCTGTAGATAATTCACCAAAGAAGTGTGCATCCTATATGGCCCCCTATTCGCTATATAGCGCACTACTGTTGATCAGAGCCCTCTATAGGGGCTAGGGTTTAATTTAGGACGCCTTACACAAACCCTCTCCCGGTATGTCTCGCTGTAGAGAGGGGCTGAGAGGTACCGTGACTTTATTGGCAAGAGGTTCAACCCTCTCAGAAGAACTGTCATTGTTATACTGACCTCGGCTCCCTGACGTTCTGTTAACTCATTGATTAGGTTCGGATGTGGGGGGGGGGGGTTGATTTGGAAGTGCACTGTTTTGTCTTGTGCAATAGTACGAAGGGCACAAGGGCCCAAAATAACAAACAATGATAATCAAAGTTGAATATCGTAATCAGTGAATCAAAAAACAATGGGTTCAATAATGTAATCAGTGAATCAATACAGGCTAAATATAAATATCTTTGCATATAGTCTCTAATCAAAAATGTGTTTTTCATAGGTTTGTGGTGGACAGCAATTCTCACTTGATTAAAAAAAAATGAAGAAAAAAAGGGAATAATGTCTACAAGTGCACGTCCATTTTACTGTCAATGACAAAGACGTTAATTCAGTTTAAATAAAGGAACAATATTTTAAAGTCATAAGAGTTACATCTCAACTAGACTCGGAACTCATGATAATATAATATACTGATTTATCTTAAAACAACCAGAACTAACAAATGTTGGCAAAAATTATAACACATTCCCCTCTCCCTTCTCCTAGATGGTACAGTTAAGAGCCTCTCCCCTAGATGGTACAGTTAAGAGCCTCTCCTTTCTCCTAGATGGTACAGTTAAGAGCCTCTCCTTTCCCCTAGATGGTACAGTTAAGAGCCTCTCCCCTAGATGGTACAGTTAAGAGCCTCTCCCCTAGATGGTACAGTTAAGAGCCTCTCCTTTCTCCTAGATGGTACAGTTAAGAGCCTCTCCCCTAGATGGTACAGTTAAGAGCCTCTCTCCTAGATGGTACAGTTAAGAGCCTCTCCTTTCTCCTAGATGGTACAGTTAAGAGCCTCTCCTCTCTCCTAGATGGTACAGTTAAGAGCCTCTCCTCTCTCCTAGATGGTACAGTTAAGAGCCTCTCCTTTCTCCTAGATGGTACAGTTAAGAGCCTCTCCTCTCTCCTAGATGGTACAGTTAAGAGCCTCTCCTTTCTCCTAGATGGTACAGTTAAGAGTCTCTCCTCTCTCCTAGATGGTACAGTTAAGAGCCTCTCCTTTCTCCTAGATGGTACAGTTAAGAGCCTCTCCTTTCTCCTAGATGGTACAGTTAAGAGCCTCTCTCCTAGATGGTACAGTTAAGAGTCTCTCCTCTCTCCTAGATGGTACAGTTAAGAGCCTCTCCTCTCTCCTAGATGGTACAGTTAAGAGTCTCTCCTCTCTCCTAGATGGTACAGTTAAGAGTCTCTCCTCTCTCCTAGATGGTACAGTTAAGAGCCTCTCCCCTAGATGGTACAGTTAAGAGCCTCTCTCCTAGATGGTACAGTTAAGAGTCTCTCCTCTAGATGGTACAGTTAAGAGCCTCTCTCCTAGATGGTACAGTTAAGAGCCTCTCCCTTCTCCTAGATGGTACAGTTAAGAGTCTCTCCTCTCTCCTAGATGGTACAGTTAAGAGTCTCTCCTCTCTCCTAGATGGTACAGTTAAGAGTCTCTCCTCTCTCCTAGATGGTACAGTTAAGAGCCTCTCCCTTCTCCTAGATGGTACAGTTAAGAGCCTCTCCTTTCTCCTAGATGGTACAGTTAAGAGTCTCTCCTTTCTCCTAGATGGTACAGTTAAGAGCCTCTCCTTTCTCCTAGATGGTACAGTTAAGAGCCTCTCCTCTCTCCTAGATGGTACAGTTAAGAGCCTCTCCTCTCCCCTAGATGGTACAGTTAAGAGCCTCTCCTCTCTCCTAGATGGTACAGTTAAGAGTCTCTCCTTTCTCCTAGATGGTACAGTTAAGAGCCTCTCCTCTCCCCTAGATGGTACAGTTAAGAGCCTCTCCCCTAGTTGGTACAGTTAAGAGTCTCTCCTCTCTCCTAGATGGTACAGTTAAGAGCCTTTCTCCTAGAAGGTACAGTTAAGAGCCTCTCCCCTAGATGGTACAGTTAAGAGCCTTTCTCCTAGATGGTACAGTTAAGAGCCTCTCCCCTAGATGGTACAGTTAAGAGCCTCTCCCCTAGATGGTACAGTTAAGAGCCTCTCCTCTAGATGGTACAGTTAAGAGCCTCTCCTTTCTCCTAGATGGTACAGTTAAGAGCCTCTCCTTTCTCCTAGATGGTACAGTTAAGAGCCTCTCCCCTAGATGGTACAGTTAAGAGCCTTTCTCCTAGATGGTACAGTTAAGAGCCTCTCCTTTCTCCTAGATGGTACAGTTAAGAGCCTCTCCCCTAGATGGTACAGTTAAGAGCCTTTCTCCTAGATGGTACAGTTAAGAGCCTCTCCCTTCTCCTAGATGGTACAGTTAAGAGCCTCTCCTCTAGATGGTACAGTTAAGAGCCTCTCCTTTCTCCTAGATGGTACAGTTAAGAGCCTCTCCTTTCTCCTAGATGGTACAGTTAAGAGCCTCTCCTTTCTCCTAGATGGTACAGTTAAGAGCCTCTCCTTTCTCCTAGATGGTACAGTTAAGAGTCTCTCCTCTCCCCTAGATGGTACAGTTAAGAGTCTCTCCTCTCTCCTAGATGGTACAGTTAAGAGCCTCTCCTTTCTCCTAGATGGTACAGTTAAGAGCCTCTCCTTTCTCCTAGATGGTACAGTTAAGAGCCTCTCCCTTCTCCTAGATGGTACAGTTAAGAGCCTCTCCTTTCTCCTAGATGGTACAGTTAAGAGCCTCTCCTCTAGATGGTACAGTTAAGAGCCTCTCCTCTCTCCTAGATGGTACAGTTAAGAGTCTCTCCTCTCTCCTAGATGGTACAGTTAAGAGCCTCTCCTCTAGATGGTACAGTTAAGAGCCTCTCCTTTCTCCTAGATGGTACAGTTAAGAGCCTCTCCTTTCTCCTAGATGGTACAGTTAAGAGCCTCTCCTTTCTCCTAGATGGTACAGTTAAGAGCCTCTCCTCTCTCCTAGATGGTACAGTTAAGAGTCTCTCCTCTCTCCTAGATGGTACAGTTAAGAGTCTCTCCTCTCTCCTAGATGGTACAGTTAAGAGTCTCTCCTCTCTCCTAGATGGTACAGTTAAGAGCCTCTCCTCTCTCCTAGATGGTACAGTTAAGAGTCTCTCCTCTCTCCTAGATGGTACAGTTAAGAGTCTCTCCTCTCTCCTAGATGGTACAGTTAAGAGCCTCTCCTCTCTCCTAGATGGTACAGTTAAGAGCCTCTCCTCTCTCCTAGATGGTACAGTTAAGAGCCTCTCCTCTAGATGGTACAGTTAAGAGCCTCTCTCCTAGATGGTACAGTTAAGAGCCTCTCCCTTCTCCTAGATGGTACAGTTAAGAGCCTCTCCTTTCTCCTAGATGGTACAGTTAAGAGCCTCTCCCTTCTCCTAGATGGTACAGTTAAGAGCCTCTCCCTTCTCCTAGATGGTACAGTTAAGAGCCTCTCCTCTCTCCTAGATGGTACAGTTAAGAGCCTCTCCTTTCTCCTAGATGGTACAGTTAAGAGCCTCTCCTTTCCCCTAGATGGTACAGTTAAGAGCCTCTCTCCTAGATGGTACAGTTAAGAGCCTCTCCTCTAGATGGTACAGTTAAGAGCCTCTCCTCTCTCCTAGATGGTACAGTTAAGAGCCTCTCTCCTAGATGGTACAGTTAAGAGCCTCTCTCCTAGATGGTACAGTTAAGAGCCTCTCTCCTAGATGGTACAGTTAAGAGCCTCTCTCCTAGATGGTACAGTTAAGAGCCTCTCCTTTCTCCTAGATGGTACAGTTAAGAGCCTCTCCTTTCCCCTAGATGGTACAGTTAAGAGCCTCTCCTTTCTCCTAGATGGTACAGTTAAGAGCCTCTCCTTTCTCCTAGATGGTACAGTTAAGAGCCTCTCCTCTCTCCTAGATGGTACAGTTAAGAGCCTCTCCCCTAGATGGTACAGTTAAGAGCCTTTCTCCTAGATGGTACAGTTAAGAGTCTCTCCTCTCTCCTAGATGGTACAGTTAAGAGCCTCTCCTCTCCCCTAGATGGTACAGTTAAGAGCCTCTCTCCTAGATGGTACAGTTAAGAGCCTCTCCTTTCTCCTAGATGGTACAGTTAAGAGCCTCTCCTCTCTCCTAGATGGTACAGTTAAGAGCCTCTCCTTTCTCCTAGATGGTACAGTTAAGAGCCTCTCCTCTCTCCTAGATGGTACAGTTAAGAGCCTCTCCTCTCTCCTAGATGGTACAGTTAAGAGCCTCTCTCCTAGATGGTACAGTTAAGAGTCTCTCCTCTCTCCTAGATGGTACAGTTAAGAGCCTCTCCCCTAGATGGTACAGTTAAGAGTCTCTCCTCTCTCCTAGATGGTACAGTTAAGAGCCTCTCCTCTCTCCTAGATGGTACAGTTAAGAGCCTCTCCCTTCTCCTAGATGGTACAGTTAAGAGCCTCTCCTCTCTCCTAGATGGTACAGTTAAGAGTCTCTCCTCTCTCCTAGATGGTACAGTTAAGAGCCTCTCCCTTCTCCTAGATGGTACAGTTAAGAGTCTCTCCTCTCTCCTAGATGGTACAGTTAAGAGCCTCTCCCCTAGATGGTACAGTTAAGAGTCTCTCCTCTCTCCTAGATGGTACAGTTAAGAGCCTCTCCTCTCTCCTAGATGGTACAGTTAAGAGCCTCTCCTCTCTCCTAGATGGTACAGTTAAGAGCCTCTCCCCTAGATGGTACAGTTAAGAGTCTCTCCTCTCTCCTAGATGGTACAGTTAAGAGCCTCTCCCTTCTCCTAGATGGTACAGTTAAGAGTCTCTCCTCTCTCCTAGATGGTACAGTTAAGAGCCTCTCCCCTAGATGGTACAGTTAAGAGTCTCTCCTCTCTCCTAGATGGTACAGTTAAGAGCCTCTCCCCTAGATGGTACAGTTAAGAGTCTCTCCCCTAGATGGTACAGTTAAGAGTCTCTCCTCTCTCCTAGATGGTACAGTTAAGAGCCTCTCCTTTCTCCTAGATGGTACAGTTAAGAGCCTCTCCTTTCTCCTAGATGGTACAGTTAAGAGCCTCTCCTCTCCCCTAGATGGTACAGTTAAGAGTCTCTCCTCTCCCCTAGATGGTACAGTTAAGAGCCTCTCCTCTCTCCTAGATGGTACAGTTAAGAGCCTCTCCCTTCTCCTAGATGGTACAGTTAAGAGCCTCTCCCTTCTCCTAGATGGTACAGTTAAGAGCCTCTCCTCTCCCCTAGATGGTACAGTTAAGAGTCTCTCCTTTCTCCTAGATGGTACAGTTAAGAGCCTCTCCCCTAGATGGTACAGTTAAGAGCCTCTCTCCTAGATGGTACAGTTAAGAGCCTCTCCTTTCTCCTAGATGGTACAGTTAAGAGCCTCTCCTTTCTCCTAGATGGTACAGTTAAGAGCCTCTCCTCTCCCCTAGATGGTACAGTTAAGAGTCTCTCCTCTCTCCTAGATGGTACAGTTAAGAGCCTCTCCCCTAGATGGTACAGTTAAGAGCCTTTCTCCTAGATGGTACAGTTAAGAGCCTCTCCCCTAGATGGTACAGTTAAGAGCCTCTCCCCTAGATGGTACAGTTAAGAGCCTTTCTCCTAGATGGTACAGTTAAGAGCCTCTCCCCTAGATGGTACAGTTAAGAGCCTCTCCCCTAGATGGTACAGTTAAGAGCCTCTCCTCTAGATGGTACAGTTAAGAGCCTCTCCTTTCTCCTAGATGGTACAGTTAAGAGCCTCTCCTTTCTCCTAGATGGTACAGTTAAGAGCCTCTCCCCTAGATGGTACAGTTAAGAGCCTTTCTCCTAGATGGTACAGTTAAGAGCCTCTCCCTTCTCCTAGATGGTACAGTTAAGAGCCTCTCCTCTAGATGGTACAGTTAAGAGCCTCTCCTCTCTCCTAGATGGTACAGTTAAGAGTCTCTCCTCTCTCCTAGATGGTACAGTTAAGAGCCTCTCCTCTCTCCTAGATGGTACAGTTAAGAGCCTCTCCTCTAGATGGTACAGTTAAGAGCCTCTCCTCTAGATGGTACAGTTAAGAGCCTCTCCCTTCTCCTAGATGGTACAGTTAAGAGCCTCTCCCTTCTCCTAGATGGTACAGTTAAGAGCCTCTCCCTTCTCCTAGATGGTACAGTTAAGAGCCTCTCCTCTCTCCTAGATGGTACAGTTAAGAGCCTCTCCTTTCTCCTAGATGGTACAGTTAAGAGCCTCTCCTTTCCCCTAGATGGTACAGTTAAGAGCCTCTCTCCTAGATGGTACAGTTAAGAGCCTCTCCTCTAGATGGTACAGTTAAGAGCCTCTCCTCTCTCCTAGATGGTACAGTTAAGAGCCTCTCCTTTCAACTAGATGGTACAGTTAAGAGCCTCTCTCCTAGATGGTACAGTTAAGAGCCTCTCTCCTAGATGGTACAGTTAAGAGCCTCTCTCCTAGATGGTACAGTTAAGAGCCTCTCCTTTCTCCTAGATGGTACAGTTAAGAGCCTCTCCTCTCTCCTAGATGGTACAGTTAAGAGCCTCTCCTTTCTCCTAGATGGTACAGTTAAGAGCCTCTCCTTTCTCCTAGATGGTACAGTTAAGAGCCTCTCTCCTAGATGGTACAGTTAAGAGCCTCTCTCCTAGATGGTACAGTTAAGAGCCTCTCTCCTAGATGGTACAGTTAAGAGCCTCTCTCCTAGATGGTAGAGTTAAGAGCCTCTCTCCTAGATGGTACAGTTAAGAGCCTCTCCTTTCTCCTAGATGGTACAGTTAAGAGCCTCTCCCCTAGATGGTACAGTTAAGAGTCTCTCCTCTCTCCTAGATGGTACAGTTAAGAGCCTCTCCTTTCTCCTAGATGGTACAGTTAAGAGCCTCTCTCCTAGATGGTACAGTTAAGAGCCTCTCTCCTAGATGGTACAGTTAAGAGCCTCTCTCCTAGATGGTACAGTTAAGAGCCTCTCTCCTAGATGGTACAGTTAAGAGCCTCTCTCCTAGATGGTACAGTTAAGAGCCTCTCTCCTAGATGGTACAGTTAAGAGCCTCTCTCCTAGATGGTACAGTTAAGAGCCTCTCTCCTAGATGGTACAGTTAAGAGCCTCTCTCCTAGATGGTACAGTTAAGAGCCTCTCTCCTAGATGGTACAGTTAAGAGCCTCTCTCCTAGATGGTACAGTTAAGAGCCTCTCCTTTCTCCTAGATGGTACAGTTAAGAGCCTCTCCTCTCTCCTAGATGGTACAGTTAAGAGCCTCTCCTCTCTCCTAGATGGTACAGTTAAGAGCCTCTCCTTTCTCCTAGATGGTACAGTTAAGAGCCTCTCCTTTCTCCTAGATGGTACAGTTAAGAGTCTCTCCTCTCTCCTAGATGGTACAGTTAAGAGCCTCTCTCCTAGATGGTACAGTTAAGAGCCTCTCCTCTAGATGTTACAGTTAAGAGCCTCTCCTTTCTCCTAGATGGTACAGTTAAGAGCCTCTCCTTTCTCCTAGATGGTACAGTTAAGAGCCTCTCCTCTCTCCTAGATGGTACAGTTAAGAGCCTCTCCTTTCTCCTAGATGGTACAGTTAAGAGCCTCTCCTCTAGATGTTACAGTTAAGAGCCTCTCCTTTCTCCTAGATGGTACAGTTAAGAGCCTCTCCTTTCTCCTAGATGGTACAGTTAAGAGCCTCTCCTCTCTCCTAGATGGTACAGTTAAGAGCCTCTCCTTTCTCCTAGATGGTACAGTTAAGAGTCTCTCCTCTCTCCTAGATGGTACAGTTAAGAGCCTCTCTCCTAGATGGTACAGTTAAGAGCCTCTCTCCTAGATGGTACAGTTAAGAGCCTCTCCTTTCTCCTAAATGGTACAGTTAAGAGCCTCTCCTTTCCCCTAGATGGTACAGTTAAGAGCCTCTCCTTTCTCCTAGATGGTACAGTTAAGAGCCTCTCCCCTAGATGGTACAGTTAAGAGCCTCTCCTTTCTCCTAGATGGTACAGTTAAGAGCCTCTCCTTTCTCCTAGATGGTACAGTTAAGAGCCTCTCCTTTCTCCTAGATGGTACAGTTAAGAGCCTCTCCTCTAGATGGTACAGTTAAGAGCCTCTCCCCTAGATGGTACAGTTAAGAGCCTCTCCTTTCTCCTAGATGGTACAGTTAAGAGCCTCTCCTTTCTCCTAGATGGTACAGTTAAGAGCCTCTCCTCTAGATGGTACAGTTAAGAGCCTCTCCTTTCTCCTAGATGGTACAGTTAAGAGTCTCTCCTCTCTCCTAGATGGTACAGTTAAGAGCCTCTCCTCTCTCCTAGATGGTACAGTTAAGAGCCTCTCCCTTCTCCTAGATGGTACAGTTAAGAGCCTCTCCTCTCTCCTAGATGGTACAGTTAAGAGTCTCTCCTCTCTCCTAGATGGTACAGTTAAGAGCCTCTCTCCTAGATGGTACAGTTAAGAGCCTCTCCTCTCCCCTAGATGGTACAGTTAAGAGTCTCTCCTCTCTCCTAGATGGTACAGTTAAGAGCCTCTCCTTTCTCCTAGATGGTACAGTTAAGAGCCTCTCCCTTCTCCTAGATGGTACAGTTAAGAGCCTCTCCTCTCTCCTAGATGGTACAGTTAAGAGTCTCTCCTCTCTCCTAGATGGTACAGTTAAGAGCCTCTCCTCTCTCCTAGATGGTACAGTTAAGAGTCTCTCCTCTCTCCTAGATGGTACAGTTAAGAGTCTCTCCTTTCTCCTAGATGGTACAGTTAAGAGCCTCTCCTTTCTCCTAGATGGTACAGTTAAGAGCCTCTCCCCTAGATGGTACAGTTAAGAGTCTCTCCTCTCTCCTAGATGGTACAGTTAAGAGCCTCTCCCCTAGATGGTACAGTTAAGAGCCTTTCTCCTAGATGGTACAGTTAAGAGCCTCTCCCCTAGATGGTACAGTTAAGAGCCTCTCCCCTAGATGGTACAGTTAAGAGCCTTTCTCCTAGATGGTACAGTTAAGAGCCTCTCCCCTAGATGGTACAGTTAAGAGCCTCTCCCCTAGATGGTACAGTTAAGAGCCTCTCCTCTAGATGGTACAGTTAAGAGCCTCTCCTTTCTCCTAGATGGTACAGTTAAGAGCCTCTCCTTTCTCCTAGATGGTACAGTTAAGAGCCTCTCCCCTAGATGGTACAGTTAAGAGCCTTTCTCCTAGATGGTACAGTTAAGAGCCTCTCCCTTCTCCTAGATGGTACAGTTAAGAGCCTCTCCTCTAGATGGTACAGTTAAGAGCCTCTCCTCTCTCCTAGATGGTACAGTTAAGAGTCTCTCCTCTCTCCTAGATGGTACAGTTAAGAGCCTCTCCTCTCTCCTAGATGGTACAGTTAAGAGCCTCTCCTCTAGATGGTACAGTTAAGAGCCTCTCCTCTAGATGGTACAGTTAAGAGCCTCTCCCTTCTCCTAGATGGTACAGTTAAGAGTCTCTCCTCTCTCCTAGATGGTACAGTTAAGAGCCTCTCCCTTCTCCTAGATGGTACAGTTAAGAGCCTCTCCTCTCTCCTAGATGGTACAGTTAAGAGCCTCTCCTTTCTCCTAGATGGTACAGTTAAGAGCCTCTCCTTTCCCCTAGATGGTACAGTTAAGAGCCTCTCTCCTAGATGGTACAGTTAAGAGCCTCTCCTCTAGATGGTACAGTTAAGAGCCTCTCCTCTCTCCTAGATGGTACAGTTAAGAGCCTCTCCTTTCTCCTAGATGGTACAGTTAAGAGCCTCTCTCCTAGATGGTACAGTTAAGAGCCTCTCCTCTAGATGGTACAGTTAAGAGCCTCTCCTCTAGATGGTACAGTTAAGAGCCTCTCCCTTCTCCTAGATGGTACAGTTAAGAGCCTCTCCTTTCTCCTAGATGGTACAGTTAAGAGCCTCTCCTTTCTCCTAGATGGTACAGTTAAGAGCCTCTCCTTTCTCCTAGATGGTACAGTTAAGAGCCTCTCCTCTCTCCTAGATGGTACAGTTAAGAGTCTCTCCTCTCTCCTAGATGGTACAGTTAAGAGTCTCTCCTCTCTCCTAGATGGTACAGTTAAGAGTCTCTCCTCTCTCCTAGATGGTACAGTTAAGAGCCTCTCCTCTCTCCTAGATGGTACAGTTAAGAGTCTCTCCTCTCTCCTAGATGGTACAGTTAAGAGTCTCTCCTCTCTCCTAGATGGTACAGTTAAGAGCCTCTCCTCTCTCCTAGATGGTACAGTTAAGAGCCTCTCCTCTCTCCTAGATGGTACAGTTAAGAGCCTCTCCTCTAGATGGTACAGTTAAGAGCCTCTCTCCTAGATGGTACAGTTAAGAGCCTCTCCCTTCTCCTAGATGGTACAGTTAAGAGCCTCTCCTTTCTCCTAGATGGTACAGTTAAGAGCCTCTCCCTTCTCCTAGATGGTACAGTTAAGAGCCTCTCCCTTCTCCTAGATGGTACAGTTAAGAGCCTCTCCTCTCTCCTAGATGGTACAGTTAAGAGCCTCTCCTTTCTCCTAGATGGTACAGTTAAGAGCCTCTCCTTTCCCCTAGATGGTACAGTTAAGAGCCTCTCTCCTAGATGGTACAGTTAAGAGCCTCTCCTCTAGATGGTACAGTTAAGAGCCTCTCCTCTCTCCTAGATGGTACAGTTAAGAGCCTCTCTCCTAGATGGTACAGTTAAGAGCCTCTCTCCTAGATGGTACAGTTAAGAGCCTCTCTCCTAGATGGTACAGTTAAGAGCCTCTCTCCTAGATGGTACAGTTAAGAGCCTCTCCTTTCTCCTAGATGGTACAGTTAAGAGCCTCTCCTTTCCCCTAGATGGTACAGTTAAGAGCCTCTCCTTTCTCCTAGATGGTACAGTTAAGAGCCTCTCCTTTCTCCTAGATGGTACAGTTAAGAGCCTCTCCTCTCTCCTAGATGGTACAGTTAAGAGCCTCTCCCCTAGATGGTACAGTTAAGAGCCTTTCTCCTAGATGGTACAGTTAAGAGTCTCTCCTCTCTCCTAGATGGTACAGTTAAGAGCCTCTCCTCTCCCCTAGATGGTACAGTTAAGAGCCTCTCTCCTAGATGGTACAGTTAAGAGCCTCTCCTTTCTCCTAGATGGTACAGTTAAGAGCCTCTCCTCTCTCCTAGATGGTACAGTTAAGAGCCTCTCCTTTCTCCTAGATGGTACAGTTAAGAGCCTCTCCTCTCTCCTAGATGGTACAGTTAAGAGCCTCTCCTCTCTCCTAGATGGTACAGTTAAGAGCCTCTCTCCTAGATGGTACAGTTAAGAGTCTCTCCTCTCTCCTAGATGGTACAGTTAAGAGCCTCTCCCCTAGATGGTACAGTTAAGAGTCTCTCCTCTCTCCTAGATGGTACAGTTAAGAGCCTCTCCTCTCTCCTAGATGGTACAGTTAAGAGCCTCTCCCTTCTCCTAGATGGTACAGTTAAGAGCCTCTCCTCTCTCCTAGATGGTACAGTTAAGAGTCTCTCCTCTCTCCTAGATGGTACAGTTAAGAGCCTCTCCCTTCTCCTAGATGGTACAGTTAAGAGTCTCTCCTCTCTCCTAGATGGTACAGTTAAGAGCCTCTCCCCTAGATGGTACAGTTAAGAGTCTCTCCTCTCTCCTAGATGGTACAGTTAAGAGCCTCTCCTCTCTCCTAGATGGTACAGTTAAGAGCCTCTCCTCTCTCCTAGATGGTACAGTTAAGAGCCTCTCCCCTAGATGGTACAGTTAAGAGTCTCTCCTCTCTCCTAGATGGTACAGTTAAGAGCCTCTCCCTTCTCCTAGATGGTACAGTTAAGAGTCTCTCCTCTCTCCTAGATGGTACAGTTAAGAGCCTCTCCCCTAGATGGTACAGTTAAGAGTCTCTCCTCTCTCCTAGATGGTACAGTTAAGAGCCTCTCCCCTAGATGGTACAGTTAAGAGTCTCTCCCCTAGATGGTACAGTTAAGAGTCTCTCCTCTCTCCTAGATGGTACAGTTAAGAGCCTCTCCTTTCTCCTAGATGGTACAGTTAAGAGCCTCTCCTTTCTCCTAGATGGTACAGTTAAGAGCCTCTCCTCTCCCCTAGATGGTACAGTTAAGAGTCTCTCCTCTCCCCTAGATGGTACAGTTAAGAGCCTCTCCTCTCTCCTAGATGGTACAGTTAAGAGCCTCTCCCTTCTCCTAGATGGTACAGTTAAGAGCCTCTCCCTTCTCCTAGATGGTACAGTTAAGAGCCTCTCCTCTCCCCTAGATGGTACAGTTAAGAGTCTCTCCTTTCTCCTAGATGGTACAGTTAAGAGCCTCTCCCCTAGATGGTACAGTTAAGAGCCTCTCTCCTAGATGGTACAGTTAAGAGCCTCTCCTTTCTCCTAGATGGTACAGTTAAGAGCCTCTCCTTTCTCCTAGATGGTACAGTTAAGAGCCTCTCCTCTCCCCTAGATGGTACAGTTAAGAGTCTCTCCTCTCTCCTAGATGGTACAGTTAAGAGCCTCTCCCCTAGATGGTACAGTTAAGAGCCTTTCTCCTAGATGGTACAGTTAAGAGCCTCTCCCCTAGATGGTACAGTTAAGAGCCTCTCCCCTAGATGGTACAGTTAAGAGCCTTTCTCCTAGATGGTACAGTTAAGAGCCTCTCCCCTAGATGGTACAGTTAAGAGCCTCTCCCCTAGATGGTACAGTTAAGAGCCTCTCCTCTAGATGGTACAGTTAAGAGCCTCTCCTTTCTCCTAGATGGTACAGTTAAGAGCCTCTCCTTTCTCCTAGATGGTACAGTTAAGAGCCTCTCCCCTAGATGGTACAGTTAAGAGCCTTTCTCCTAGATGGTACAGTTAAGAGCCTCTCCCTTCTCCTAGATGGTACAGTTAAGAGCCTCTCCTCTAGATGGTACAGTTAAGAGCCTCTCCTCTCTCCTAGATGGTACAGTTAAGAGTCTCTCCTCTCTCCTAGATGGTACAGTTAAGAGCCTCTCCTCTCTCCTAGATGGTACAGTTAAGAGCCTCTCCTCTAGATGGTACAGTTAAGAGCCTCTCCTCTAGATGGTACAGTTAAGAGCCTCTCCCTTCTCCTAGATGGTACAGTTAAGAGCCTCTCCCTTCTCCTAGATGGTACAGTTAAGAGCCTCTCCCTTCTCCTAGATGGTACAGTTAAGAGCCTCTCCTCTCTCCTAGATGGTACAGTTAAGAGCCTCTCCTTTCTCCTAGATGGTACAGTTAAGAGCCTCTCCTTTCCCCTAGATGGTACAGTTAAGAGCCTCTCTCCTAGATGGTACAGTTAAGAGCCTCTCCTCTAGATGGTACAGTTAAGAGCCTCTCCTCTCTCCTAGATGGTACAGTTAAGAGCCTCTCCTTTCAACTAGATGGTACAGTTAAGAGCCTCTCTCCTAGATGGTACAGTTAAGAGCCTCTCTCCTAGATGGTACAGTTAAGAGCCTCTCTCCTAGATGGTACAGTTAAGAGCCTCTCCTTTCTCCTAGATGGTACAGTTAAGAGCCTCTCCTCTCTCCTAGATGGTACAGTTAAGAGCCTCTCCTTTCTCCTAGATGGTACAGTTAAGAGCCTCTCCTTTCTCCTAGATGGTACAGTTAAGAGCCTCTCTCCTAGATGGTACAGTTAAGAGCCTCTCTCCTAGATGGTACAGTTAAGAGCCTCTCTCCTAGATGGTACAGTTAAGAGCCTCTCTCCTAGATGGTAGAGTTAAGAGCCTCTCTCCTAGATGGTACAGTTAAGAGCCTCTCCTTTCTCCTAGATGGTACAGTTAAGAGCCTCTCCCCTAGATGGTACAGTTAAGAGTCTCTCCTCTCTCCTAGATGGTACAGTTAAGAGCCTCTCCTTTCTCCTAGATGGTACAGTTAAGAGCCTCTCTCCTAGATGGTACAGTTAAGAGCCTCTCTCCTAGATGGTACAGTTAAGAGCCTCTCTCCTAGATGGTACAGTTAAGAGCCTCTCTCCTAGATGGTACAGTTAAGAGCCTCTCTCCTAGATGGTACAGTTAAGAGCCTCTCTCCTAGATGGTACAGTTAAGAGCCTCTCTCCTAGATGGTACAGTTAAGAGCCTCTCTCCTAGATGGTACAGTTAAGAGCCTCTCTCCTAGATGGTACAGTTAAGAGCCTCTCTCCTAGATGGTACAGTTAAGAGCCTCTCTCCTAGATGGTACAGTTAAGAGCCTCTCCTTTCTCCTAGATGGTACAGTTAAGAGCCTCTCCTCTCTCCTAGATGGTACAGTTAAGAGCCTCTCCTCTCTCCTAGATGGTACAGTTAAGAGCCTCTCCTTTCTCCTAGATGGTACAGTTAAGAGCCTCTCCTTTCTCCTAGATGGTACAGTTAAGAGTCTCTCCTCTCTCCTAGATGGTACAGTTAAGAGCCTCTCTCCTAGATGGTACAGTTAAGAGCCTCTCCTCTAGATGTTACAGTTAAGAGCCTCTCCTTTCTCCTAGATGGTACAGTTAAGAGCCTCTCCTTTCTCCTAGATGGTACAGTTAAGAGCCTCTCCTCTCTCCTAGATGGTACAGTTAAGAGCCTCTCCTTTCTCCTAGATGGTACAGTTAAGAGCCTCTCCTCTAGATGTTACAGTTAAGAGCCTCTCCTTTCTCCTAGATGGTACAGTTAAGAGCCTCTCCTTTCTCCTAGATGGTACAGTTAAGAGCCTCTCCTCTCTCCTAGATGGTACAGTTAAGAGCCTCTCCTTTCTCCTAGATGGTACAGTTAAGAGTCTCTCCTCTCTCCTAGATGGTACAGTTAAGAGCCTCTCTCCTAGATGGTACAGTTAAGAGCCTCTCTCCTAGATGGTACAGTTAAGAGCCTCTCCTTTCTCCTAAATGGTACAGTTAAGAGCCTCTCCTTTCCCCTAGATGGTACAGTTAAGAGCCTCTCCTTTCTCCTAGATGGTACAGTTAAGAGCCTCTCCCCTAGATGGTACAGTTAAGAGCCTCTCCTTTCTCCTAGATGGTACAGTTAAGAGCCTCTCCTTTCTCCTAGATGGTACAGTTAAGAGCCTCTCCTTTCTCCTAGATGGTACAGTTAAGAGCCTCTCCTCTAGATGGTACAGTTAAGAGCCTCTCCCCTAGATGGTACAGTTAAGAGCCTCTCCTTTCTCCTAGATGGTACAGTTAAGAGCCTCTCCTTTCTCCTAGATGGTACAGTTAAGAGCCTCTCCTCTAGATGGTACAGTTAAGAGCCTCTCCTTTCTCCTAGATGGTACAGTTAAGAGTCTCTCCTCTCTCCTAGATGGTACAGTTAAGAGCCTCTCCTCTCTCCTAGATGGTACAGTTAAGAGCCTCTCCCTTCTCCTAGATGGTACAGTTAAGAGCCTCTCCTCTCTCCTAGATGGTACAGTTAAGAGTCTCTCCTCTCTCCTAGATGGTACAGTTAAGAGCCTCTCTCCTAGATGGTACAGTTAAGAGCCTCTCCTCTCCCCTAGATGGTACAGTTAAGAGTCTCTCCTCTCTCCTAGATGGTACAGTTAAGAGCCTCTCCTTTCTCCTAGATGGTACAGTTAAGAGCCTCTCCCTTCTCCTAGATGGTACAGTTAAGAGCCTCTCCTCTCTCCTAGATGGTACAGTTAAGAGTCTCTCCTCTCTCCTAGATGGTACAGTTAAGAGCCTCTCCTCTCTCCTAGATGGTACAGTTAAGAGTCTCTCCTCTCTCCTAGATGGTACAGTTAAGAGTCTCTCCTTTCTCCTAGATGGTACAGTTAAGAGCCTCTCCTTTCTCCTAGATGGTACAGTTAAGAGCCTCTCCCCTAGATGGTACAGTTAAGAGTCTCTCCTCTCTCCTAGATGGTACAGTTAAGAGCCTCTCCCCTAGATGGTACAGTTAAGAGCCTTTCTCCTAGATGGTACAGTTAAGAGCCTCTCCCCTAGATGGTACAGTTAAGAGCCTCTCCCCTAGATGGTACAGTTAAGAGCCTTTCTCCTAGATGGTACAGTTAAGAGCCTCTCCCCTAGATGGTACAGTTAAGAGCCTCTCCCCTAGATGGTACAGTTAAGAGCCTCTCCTCTAGATGGTACAGTTAAGAGCCTCTCCTTTCTCCTAGATGGTACAGTTAAGAGCCTCTCCTTTCTCCTAGATGGTACAGTTAAGAGCCTCTCCCCTAGATGGTACAGTTAAGAGCCTTTCTCCTAGATGGTACAGTTAAGAGCCTCTCCCTTCTCCTAGATGGTACAGTTAAGAGCCTCTCCTCTAGATGGTACAGTTAAGAGCCTCTCCTCTCTCCTAGATGGTACAGTTAAGAGTCTCTCCTCTCTCCTAGATGGTACAGTTAAGAGCCTCTCCTCTCTCCTAGATGGTACAGTTAAGAGCCTCTCCTCTAGATGGTACAGTTAAGAGCCTCTCCTCTAGATGGTACAGTTAAGAGCCTCTCCCTTCTCCTAGATGGTACAGTTAAGAGTCTCTCCTCTCTCCTAGATGGTACAGTTAAGAGCCTCTCCCTTCTCCTAGATGGTACAGTTAAGAGCCTCTCCTCTCTCCTAGATGGTACAGTTAAGAGCCTCTCCTTTCTCCTAGATGGTACAGTTAAGAGCCTCTCCTTTCCCCTAGATGGTACAGTTAAGAGCCTCTCTCCTAGATGGTACAGTTAAGAGCCTCTCCTCTAGATGGTACAGTTAAGAGCCTCTCCTCTCTCCTAGATGGTACAGTTAAGAGCCTCTCCTTTCTCCTAGATGGTACAGTTAAGAGCCTCTCTCCTAGATGGTACAGTTAAGAGCCTCTCTCCTAGATGGTACAGTTAAGAGCCTCTCTCCTAGATGGTACAGTTAAGAGCCTCTCCTTTCTCCTAGATGGTACAGTTAAGAGCCTCTCCTCTCTCCTAGATGGTACAGTTAAGAGCCTCTCCTCTCTCCTAGATGGTACAGTTAAGAGCCTCTCCCTTCTCCTAGATGGTACAGTTAAGAGTCTCTCCTCTCTCCTAGATGGTACAGTTAAGAGCCTCTCCTTTCTCCTAGATGGTACAGTTAAGAGCCTCTCCTTTCTCCTAGATGGTACAGTTAAGAGCCTCTCCTTTCTCCTAGATGGTACAGTTAAGAGCCTCTCTCCTAGATGGTACAGTTAAGAGCCTCTCTCCTAGATGGTACAGTTAAGAGCCTCTCTCCTAGATGGTACAGTTAAGAGCCTCTCTCCTAGATGGTAGAGTTAAGAGCCTCTCTCCTAGATGGTACAGTTAAGAGCCTCTCCTTTCTCCTAGATGGTACAGTTAAGAGCCTCTCCCCTAGATGGTACAGTTAAGAGTCTCTCCTCTCTCCTAGATGGTACAGTTAAGAGCCTCTCTCCTAGATGGTACAGTTAAGAGCCTCTCTCCTAGATGGTACAGTTAAGAGCCTCTCTCCTAGATGGTACAGTTAAGAGCCTCTCTCCTAGATGGTACAGTTAAGAGCCTCTCTCCTAGATGGTACAGTTAAGAGCCTCTCCTCTCTCCTAGATGGTACAGTTAAGAGCCTCTCTCCTAGATGGTACAGTTAAGAGCCTCTCTCCTAGATGGTACAGTTAAGAGCCTCTCTCCTAGATGGTACAGTTAAGAGCCTCTCTCCTAGATGGTACAGTTAAGAGCCTCTCCTTTCTCCTAGATGGTACAGTTAAGAGCCTCTCTCCTAGATGGTACAGTTAAGAGCCTCTCTCCTAGATGGTACAGTTAAGAGCCTCTCTCCTAGATGGTACAGTTAAGAGCCTCTCCTCTCTCCTAGATGGTACAGTTAAGAGCCTCTCCTCTAGATGTTACAGTTAAGAGCCTCTCCTTTCTCCTAGATGGTACAGTTAAGAGCCTCTCTCCTAGATGGTACAGTTAAGAGCCTCTCCTCTCTCCTAGATGGTACAGTTAAGAGTCTCTCCTCTCTCCTAGATGGTACAGTTAAGAGTCTCTCCTTTCTCCTAGATGGTACAGTTAAGAGCCTCTCCTCTCTCCTAGATGGTACAGTTAAGAGTCTCTCCTCTCTCCTAGATGGTACAGTTAAGAGCCTCTCCTTTCTCCTAGATGGTACAGTTAAGAGCCTCTCTCCTAGATGGTACAGTTAAGAGCCTCTCTCCTAGATGGTACAGTTAAGAGCCTCTCTCCTAGATGGTACAGTTAAGAGCCTCTCCTTTCTCCTAAATGGTACAGTTAAGAGCCTCTCCTTTCCCCTAGATGGTACAGTTAAGAGCCTCTCCTTTCTCCTAGATGGTACAGTTAAGAGCCTCTCCCCTAGATGGTACAGTTAAGAGCCTCTCCTTTCTCCTAGATGGTACAGTTAAGAGCCTCTCCTTTCTCCTAGATGGTACAGTTAAGAGCCTCTCCTCTCCCCTAGATGGTACAGTTAAGAGTCTCTCCCCTAGATGGTACAGTTAAGAGCCTCTCCTTTCTCCTAGATGGTACAGTTAAGAGCCTCTCCTTTCTCCTAGATGGTACAGTTAAGAGCCTCTCCTCTCCTCTAGATGGTACAGTTAAGAGCCTCTCCTCTCTCCTAAATGGTACAGTTAAGAGCCTCTCCCGTCCCCTAGTTGTTACAGTTAAGAGACTGCCCGCTGCGGTCACATATTTCAGTAATCTCCACGACAGTCACTTGAAATAGTTGCAGAGTGCCGACTGTGTCCCACATGACACCCTATCTCCCATTTAGTGCACTTCTTTTGACCAAGACCTAAAGGACTCTAGTCAAAAGTAGTGCACTATGTAGGGAATAGGGTGCCGTTCAGGGACACTACCTACAATCTGTTGTTCCAGTCAGCTGGTCGTCAAATGGTTGGGGTCTGTTGTTCCAGTCAGTTGGTTCGGGTCTGTTGTTCCAGTCAGCTGGTCGTCAATTGGTTCAGGCCTGTTGTTCCAGTCAGCTGGTCGTCAGTTGGTTCAGGCCTGTTGTTCCAGTCAGCTGGTCGTCAATTGGTTCAGGCCTGTTGTTCCAGTCAGCTGGTCGTCAATTGGTTCAGGCCTGTTGTTCCAGTCAGCTGGTCGTCAGTTGGTTCAGGCCTGTTGTTCCAGTCAGCTGGTCGTCAGTTGGTCGGGGCCTGTGGTTCCAGTCAGCTGGTCGTCAGTTGGTTCAGGCCTGTGGTTCCAGTCAGTTGGTCGTCAGTTGGTTCAGGCCTGTGGTTCCAGTCAGCTGGTCGTCAGTTGGTCGGGGCCTGTTGCTCCAGTCAGCTGGTCCGGGGCCTGTTGCTCCAGTCAGTTGGTCCGGGGCCTGTTGCTCCAGTCAGTTGGTCCGGGGCCTGTTGCTCCAGTCAGTTGGTCCGGGGCCTGTTGCTCCAGTCAGTTGGTCCGGGGCCTGTTGCTCCAGTCAGTTGGTCCGGGGCCTGTTGCTCCAGTCAGTTGGTCCGGGGCCTGTTGCTCCAGTCAGTTGGTCCGGGGCCTGTTGCTCCAGTCAGTTGGTCCGGGGCCTGTTGCTCCAGTCAGTTGGTCCGGGGCCTGTTGCTCCAGTCAGTTGGTCCGGGGCCTGTTGCTCCAGTCAGTTGGTCCGGGGCCTGTTGCTCCAGTCAGTTGGTCCGGGGCCTGTTGCTCCAGTCAGTTGGTCCGGGGCCTGTTGCTCCAGTCAGTTGGTCCGGGGCCTGTTGCTCCAGTCAGTTGGTCCGGGGCCTGTTGCTCCAGTCAGTTGGTCCGGGGCCTGTTGCTCCAGTCAGTTGGTCCGGGGCCTGTTGCTCCAGTCAGTTGGTCCGGGGCCTGTTGCTCCAGTCAGTTGGTCCGGGGCCTGTTGCTCCAGTCAGTTGGTCCGGGGCCTGTTGCTCCAGTCAGTTGGTCCGGGGCCTGTTGCTCCAGTCAGTTGGTCCGGGGCCTGTTGCTCCAGTCAGTTGGTCCGGGGCCTGTTGCTCCAGTCAGTTGGTCCGGGGCCTGTTGCTCCAGTCAGTTGGTCCGGGGCCTGTTGCTCCAGTCAGTTGGTCCGGGGCCTGTTGCTCCAGTCAGTTGGTCCGGGGCCTGTTGCTCCAGTCAGTTGGTCCGGGGCCTGTTGCTCCAGTCAGTTGGTCCGGGGCCTGTTGCTCCAGTCAGTTGGTCCGGGGCCTGTTGCTCCAGTCAGTTGGTCCGGGGCCTGTTGCTCCAGTCAGTTGGTCCGGGGCCTGTTGCTCCAGTCAGTTGGTCCGGGGCCTGTTGCTCCAGTCAGTTGGTCGGGGCCTGTTGTTCCAGTCAGTTGGTCCGGGCCTGTTGTTCCAGTCAGTTGGTCCGGGCCTGTTGTTCCAGGCCGGGGCATAAATTTAACACGGTTAGATTTAGGTACTGTCGGGTAAGAATGTCCCTTTCACCAGCCACGTTGGCGGGTGGTCAATATACAGGGCTACAGTGGAAACATTACATTTGCGAATAAAAATAGTCAAAGTCATGTATGAGCACGTGCGAGTTGCGTTTTATAACAGGAAAATGCTGCAGTAGCTGTTTTCAAAGTATTTCTGCTGTTTTGTTTCATAGCTGCTAATCACACAAAGAAATATGAATCCTATATCCCACCTCGCGCTGCCTAGCAGGGGAAGCTGTGTGCACTGAGTGAAGATTAATTTTTGTAGGCGCTGCACACAGGCATAAACAATAGTCTAATTTACTCTAAAGTTAAAAAAAAAAAAGTGAGACTTTGTCCTTGTGTTTCTTAGCTATTTACATTGTTCTGATCCCAAACTTGGTTGTTTTTCAAAAGTTAGTTTGAGCCTGCTGCTTCAGCTGATAGTGATGAGCCAGATCCCAAATCTCACACACACACAGACAAAGCGTGACAGGAAGTGAGTGGCCCCGTCACCACGGTAACCTCCCACCCTTAAAGGGGCAGCTGAACATTTTGTCTCATCTGATATTTTGGTTAAAAGACCCAGGTCAACAACAACAACAAAAACATTTTTTGATGTAATTATGTCAGGGAAAAATATTTTGGGTGTTAAAAATTAATGGCTGGTAGATTTTTTAAAATCTACCTACCACAGTGGCTGGTGGCTGGTGGCTAGTGCCCCCCCCCCAAAGAATTTAGGCCCAGTTCCAGTCGTCAGTTGGTCCGGGCCAGTTGTTACAGTCAGCTGGTCTGAGACTGTTGTTCCAGTCAGATTGTATCTATATATAAATATATGCCATAGTTGTGGCAGCTGTGCCCCTATCCATTTCCCAGCTAATGCTACGCCGGACACACCTGACCAAATCACACACGTGACCAAATCACGCACGTGACCAAATCACACACGTGACCAAATCACACACGTGACCAAATCACACACGTGACCAAATCACACACGTGACCAAATCACACACGTGACCAAATCACACACGTGACCAAATCACACACGTGACCAAATCACACACGTGACCAGTCGCACACGTGACCAGTCGCACACGTGACCAATGTCAAGTGCCGGAAGGTTTTCCTGATCACAAGACTTGGCAGGAGTTGCAGCATCATCTCCTGAAACAGTTGTGGGAATTCATTCATCTCAAACACAACCCAACTCGCTCTGCAGGAAAAATGAGGGTAAATGTGCAACAATTTGTGCACCTGTACATGGGTGAGTTAGTGTAAGTTCTGGGTAAGTTAGTGTAAGTTCAGTGTCTGGGTAAGTTAGTGTAAGTTCAGTGCATGGGTAAGTTAGCGTAAGTTCAGTGTCTGGGTAAGTTAGCGTAAGTTCAGTGTCTGGGTAAGTTAGCGTAAGTTCAGTGTCTGGGTAAGTTAGTGTAAGTTCCGTGCATGGGTAAGTTAGTGTAAGTTCCGTGCATGGGTAAGTTAGTGTAAGTTCTGGGTAAGTTAGCGTAAGTTCCATGCATGGGTAAGTTAGCGTAAGTTCCATGCATGGGTAAGTTAGTGTAAGTTCCGTGCATGGGTAAGTTAGCGTAAGTTCCGTGCATGGGTAAGTTCCGTGCATGGGTAAGTTAGCGTAAGTTCCGTGCATGGGTAAGTTAGCGTAAGTTCCGTGCATGGGTAAGTTAGCGTAAGTTCCGTGCATGGGTAAGTTAGCGTAAGTTCTGGGTAAGTTAGCATAAGTTCCGTGCATGGGTAAGTTAGCGTAAGTTCCGTGCATGGGTAAGTTAGCGTAAGTTCCGTGCATGGGTAAGTTAGCGTAAGTTCCGTGCATGGGTAAGTTAGCATAAGTTCCGTGCATGGGTAAGTTAGCATAAGTTCCGTGCATGGGTAAGTTAGCATAAGTTCCGTGCATGGGTAAGTTAGCATAAGTTCCGGGTAAGTTAGCATAAGTTCTGGGTAAGTTAGCGTAAGTTCTGGGTAAGTTAGCGTAAGTTCCGTGCATGGGTAAGTTAGCGTAAGTTCCGTGCATGGGTAAGTTAGCCTAAGTTCCGTGCATGGGTAAGTTAGCCTAAGTTCCATGCATGGGTAAGTTAGCCTAAGTTCCATGCATGGGTAAGTTAGCCTAAGTTCCATGCATGGGTAAGTTAGCCTAAGTTCCATGCATGGGTAAGTTAGCGTAAGTTCAGCAGTAGTTCTCACCGGCCCTTAAGGTTCTCCAGTTCACGATGATGCAGCATACTCTTCATATGCTCATCCATCTCCTGGAGACACAAGAACACAAACCGTTCACATCTAAAGACATGATATTTATCAAAACAAACCCTTCACATCTAAAGACATGATATTTATCAAAACAAAAGGTCTTGGTGATGAAAGCGCCATCTTTAGGTTTTAGAAAAACGCTATAAAAAAAATGACATGTAGGCCTGATAATGACTCTGTTTCTTTCCAGGAAACTTTGAAAAGGTTTTACCTGTTTGGAGCTGTAAACGATCTGACAGAGAATGCACTTCCTTTCCCTCCCCATGTTGGATATTGGTGATGGGTTTCAAAATCAGGCCATTACGTACTGTTGGGAGGAAATGAGAATTATTGAAAACAGCCTATATAAAAAGCTTCACTCAACGAACTGACACTGTGCAAATTGTTTGTATAACACGGCTGCCTCAATTATATATAAACGTCAGCTGCCCAAATACATGTGGACTATATTATGTTACGTACAAGCATGCAGGACTGCTGCCAGTGTAGCTGCTATCCTCTGAATGCCCGAAACCCCAGCAGAGTGTGTGTGTATATATAAATATATACGAGACTTGACTGGCAAAGGCCCACCAGCTGGGACAGAGGGGAGCGGAGGTCATCTCTGCCCCATCAGCTGGGACAGAGGGGAGCGGAGGTCATCTCTGCCCCATCAGCTGGGACAGAGGGGAGCGGAGGTCATCTCTGCCCCATCAGCTGGGACAGAGGGGAGCGGAGGTCATCTCTGCCCCATCAGCTGGGACAGAGGGGAGCGGAGGTCATCTCTGCCCCATCAGCTGGGACAGAGGGGAGCGGAGGTTATCTCCGCCCCATCAGCTGGGACAGAGGGGAGCGGAGGTCATCTCAGCCCCATCAGCTGGGACAGAGGGGAGCGGAGGTCATCTCAGCCCCATCAGCTGGGACAGAGGGGAGCGGAGGTCATCTCTAACCCATCAGCTGGGACAGAGGGGAGCGGAGGTTATCTCTGCCCCATCAGCTGGGACAGAGGGGAGCGGAGGTCTTCAGAGGGGAGCGGAGGTCTTCTCTGCCCCATCAGCTGGGACAGAGGGGAGCGGAGGTCATCTCTGCCCCATCAGCTGGGACAGAGGGGAGCGGAGGTCATCTCTGCCCCATCAGCTGGGACAGAGGGGAGCGGAGGTCATCTCTGCCCCATCAGCTGGGACAGAGGGGAGCGGAGGTCATCTCTGCCCCATCAGCTGGGACAGAGGGGAGCGGAGGTTATCTCCGCCCCATCAGCTGGGACAGAGGGGAGCGGAGGTCATCTCAGCCCCATCAGCTGGGACAGAGGGGAGCGGAGGTCATCTCAGCCCCATCAGCTGGGACAGAGGGGAGCGGAGGTCATCTCTAACCCATCAGCTGGGACAGAGGGGAGCGGAGGTTATCTCTGCCCCATCAGCTGGGACAGAGGGGAGCGGAGGTCTTCAGAGGGGAGCGGAGGTCTTCTCTGCCCCATCAGCTGGGACAGAGGGGAGCGGAGGTCATCTCTGCCCCATCAGCTGGGACAGAGGGGAGCGGAGGTCATCTCTGCCCCATCAGCTGGGACAGAGGGGAGCGGAGGTCATCTCTGCCCCATCAGCTGGGACAGAGGGGAGCGGAGGTCTTCTCTGCCCCATCAGCTGGGACAGAGGGGAGCGGAGGTCTTCTCTGCCCCATCAGCTGGGACAGAGGGGAGCGGAGGTCTTCTCTGCCCCATCAGCTGGGACAGAGGGGAGCGGAGGTCATCTCTGCCCCATCAGCTGGGACAGAGGAGAGCGGAGGTCATCTCTGCCCCATCAGCTGGGACAGAGGAGAGCGGAGGTCATCTCTGCCCCATCAGCTGGGACAGAGGGGAGCGGAGGTCTTCTCTGCCCCATCAGCTGGGACAGAGGGGAGCGGAGGTCTTCTCTGCCCCATCAGCTGGGACAGAGGAGAGCGGAGGTCATCTCTGCCCCATCAGCTGGGACAGAGGAGAGCGGAGGTCATCTCTGCCCCATCAGCTGGGACAGAGGGGAGCGGAGGTTATCTCTACCCCATCAGCTGGGACAGAGGGGAGCGGAGGTCTTCTCTGCCCCATCAGCTGGGACAGAGGGGAGCGGAGGTTTTCTCTGCCCCATCAGCTTGGACAGAGGGGAGCGGAGGTCATCTCTATCCCATCAGCTTGGACAGAGGGGAGCGGAGGTCATCTCTATCCCATCAGCTTGGACAGAGGGGAGCGGAGGTCATCTCCGCCCCATCAGCTGGGACAGAGGGGAGCGGAGGTCATCTCTATCCCATCAGCTTGGACAGAGGGGAGCGAAGGTTATCTCTATCCCATCAGCTTGGACAGAGGGGAGCGGAGGTCATCTCCGCCCCATCAGCTGGGACAGAGGGGTGCGGAGGTCTTCTCTATCCCATCAGCTGGGACAGAGGGGAGCGGAGGTCATCTCTGCCCTATCAGCTGGGACAGAGGGGAGCGGAGGTCATCTTTGCCCCATCAGCTGGGACAGAGGGGAGCGGAGGTCTTCTCTGCCCCATCAGCTGGGACAGAGGGGAGCGGAGGTCATCTCTGCCCCATCAGCTGGGACAGAGGGAAGCGGAGGTCATCTCTGCCCCATCAGCTGGGACAGAGGGGAGCGGAGGTCTTCTCTATCTCATCAGCTGGGACAGAGGGGAGCGGAGGTCTTCTCTGCCCCATCAGCTGGGACAGAGGGGAGCGGAGGTCTTCTCTGCCCCATCAGCTGGGACAGAGGGGAGCGGAGGTCTTCTCTGCCCCATCAGCTGGGACAGAGGGGAGCGGAGGTCATCTCTGCCCCATCAGCTGGGACAGAGGAGAGCGGAGGTCATCTCTGCCCCATCAGCTGGGACAGAGGAGAGCGGAGGTCATCTCTGCCCCATCAGCTGGGACAGAGGGGAGCGGAGGTCTTCTCTGCCCCATCAGCTGGGACAGAGGGGAGCGGAGGTCTTCTCTGCCCCATCAGCTGGGACAGAGGGGAGCGGAGGTTTTCTCTGCCCCATCAGCTGGGACAGAGGGGAGCGGAGGTTATCTCTACCCCATCAGCTGGGACAGAGGGGAGCGGAGGTCTTCTCTGCCCCATCAGCTGGGACAGAGGGGAGCGGAGGTTTTCTCTGCCCCATCAGCTTGGACAGAGGGGAGCGGAGGTCATCTCTATCCCATCAGCTTGGACAGAGGGGAGCGGAGGTCATCTCTATCCCATCAGCTTGGACAGAGGGGAGCGGAGGTCATCTCCGCCCCATCAGCTGGGACAGAGGGGAGCGGAGGTCATCTCTATCCCATCAGCTTGGACAGAGGGGAGCGGAGGTTATCTCTATCCCATCAGCTTGGACAGAGGGGAGCGGAGGTCATCTCCGCCCCATCAGCTGGGACAGAGGGGTGCGGAGGTCTTCTCTATCCCATCAGCTGGGACAGAGGGGAGCGGAGGTCATCTCTGCCCTATCAGCTGGGACAGAGGGGAGCGGAGGTCATCTTTGCCCCATCAGCTGGGACAGAGGGGAGCGGAGGTCTTCTCTGCCCCATCAGCTGGGACAGAGGGGAGCGGAGGTCATCTCTGCCCCATCAGCTGGGACAGAGGGAAGCGGAGGTCATCTCTGCCCCATCAGCTGGGACAGAGGGGAGCGGAGGTCTTCTCTATCTCATCAGCTGGGACAGAGGGGAGCGGAGGTCTTCTCTGCCCCATCAGCTGGGACAGAGGGGAGCGGAGGTCTTCTCTGCCCCATCAGCTGGGACAGAGGGGAGCGGAGGTCATCTCTGCCCCATCAGCTGGGACAGAGGGGAGCGGAGGTCTTGTCATCCCCGCCCCATCAGCTGGGACAGAGGGGAGCGGAGGTCTTCTCTGCCCCATCAGCTGGGACAGAGGGGAGCGGAGGTCTTCTCTTTCCCACCTCCCACGTCTAGCTGGCTCTTCCTCAACATGCTTAAGATGACCACCCAACCCTAACGCCATCTGGCCTCCCCTGAATGACAGCCCCGCAGCACAGACTCTACCCGTCCACAGAGTGCCACAGAGTTCACACTAGGCTAATTCCAGACTGAGTACATCCCAAATTGGCATTTTCCCTATATATAGTGCACTACTGTTACAAATTACTGTACTACATAGGGAATAGGGTGCCAGTCCTGGTTAACAGTAGTGCACTACATAGGAAATAGGGTGCCTTTTGGATGACCTGGTGATAGAACAGCTCTACAGCCAGTCAGCAGGGCTGGTGGAGAGGCTATGGGTGGGAGTCAAACTCCAACCCCTCTCCAGGAACAGGGTTAGAGTTCAAACCTACAGGAGGGTATCTCTCCAGGAACAGGGTTGGAGTTAAAACCTACAGGAGGGTTTCTCTCCAGGAACAGGGTTGGAGTTAAAACCTACAGGAGAGTATCTCTCCAGGAACAGGGTTGGAGTTAAAACCTACAGGAGGGTATCTCTCCAGGAACAGGGTTGGAGTTAAAACCCACAGGAGGGTATCTCTCCGGGAACAGGGTTGGAGTTAAAACCTAAAACATTTACATTTTAGTCATTTAGCAGACGCTCTTATCCAGAGCGACTTACAGTAGAGTGCATACATTTTAACATATTACATTTTACATACTGAGACAAGGATATCCCTACCGGCCAAACCCTCCCTAACCCGGACGACGCTATGCCAATTGTGCGTCGCCCCACGGACCTACCGGTTGCGGCCGGCTGCGACAGAGCTTGGGCGCGAACCCAGAGACTCTGGTGGCGCAGCTAGCACTGCGATGCAGTGCCCTAGACCACTGCGCCACCCGGGAGGTCAGTAGGACCTCGCTAGAGGGTGATTAGTCAAGTAGAGACCCCCCGGCCATACCCTCCTCTAACACGAACGACCATGGACCAAATTGTGCGCCGCTTTAATGGGACTCCGTGTCACGGCTGGTTATGATACAGCCTGGGATCGAACCCCAGGCTGTAGTGACGCTGCAACACAGCGATGCAGTGCCCTTTGGGAGGCCAGGGATATTTTGTATCTGTACAGGCTTCCTTTTCCCTCTGTCAATTAGGTTAGTATTGTGGAGTAACTACAATGTTGTTGATCCATCCTCAGTTTCTCCTGTCACAGCCATTAAACTCTGTAACTGTTTGAAAGTCACCATTGTTTGAAATTCACTGCCCGACTATGGGACCTTAAAGATAATTCTATGTGTGGGGTCAAAACCCATGCAACTTATGTAACTTACACTCATTTTGACTCCTGAACTTATTTAGGATTGCCATAACAAAGGGCTTGAATACTTATTGACACAAGAAATTTCAACTTAAAATTTTTATGGCGAAAAACTATTTCACTTTGACATTATGGGGTATTGTGGGTAGACCATTGACAAAACATCTCAAATGAATCAATTTTAAATTCAGGCTGTAACACAACAAAATATGGGAAAAGTTTACCAGAGGTAAAAACCGAATATCAAATATACAACTAACTTTACATAGTTTCAGGATGTATACCAATTCATTGTGTATTACAGCCTGATTCATCAGACGAACGTTAGTAGTTTGCTAACTAGCTGTGTGTGTATAGTAGCGACCCGTCATTCAGGGCTTTGACCTGTTTAGCTATTAAAAATATATATATTTTAGTTTATTGTTGCCAGTTCTGCTTGTTATTTTGGCATTAATACGTGTCACATATCAGTTTGCAAACAATGTAAAAAAATAAATAATAATAATTGAGTTAATAAAGCCGAATACAAACATGGTCTCTTTTTTGATTTCTTGAGTAAGGCAGCTCCAAAATGCAGGTGTTTCAGCCTAGCTCAGTGCTTTCTGTGGTGGTGGGGCAGCCAGTGGAAAATACGGAGCGTAGGGATTGGTAATATTCTCTAGTTGTGCTGTGATTGGCTTAGTGTTCTGTCACTCATGGGGGCACTACGTCACCACAAAATCTACGGGTAGAGCTCGAACATTCAAGCCCCTTGAGTGCTGCCATAGTTACATTAGAAGTGCCCATCCAAGAACGCTCAAGGTCATTGGCCACAGATAAAAGGAGGTCAAATCACACTATATCTACCGTAGCTTTGATTGGGCTGATCACGTCAACATCATACTTTCAAAATCTTAGCTCATCGGCCATTGGACATAAACATTACATAACAAGTTGGAAATTGCAAATTCAACACGGAGTGGTTTGGAAGGAATCAGTGACTAACTGCAAAGCAATCAATAGCCTGCTGGATAAACATTCAAATGCAACACCAACAGCCAGAAAAGATTGAATACATTGGTCATGCTGTCATTCCTGCATGACTTCTGGGAACTCTGGGGGAGAACAAAAATATATCTGACTGGGAAAATAAGTTTTGAAAGGTCATGCGACTCGGAATTCCAAGTCGGGAACTCTGGCCTCTTTCTAGACGTCGTGATTCGACCTTGTTTTTTTACGAGTTCCCAGTTGTCTTGAAAGCACCATATATCCAGAGAATGCCACAATTTGCTGACAAAATTTGCCCACAAGAAGGATCGCCGTGCCACCTTCCTGTTCAAGTGAGCACAGCACAACAAGGTGAGTCCAAAAATGTATTGTATGCTGCTGCATATATGATGTAATATTCCAGAGAGATGTGTATACTGTAGCTAAGAAAGTAATACTAAGTGTATGTAGTGTAGTAAGCTGTTAGTGGCCCATGTGCCTCACCCTAATCATTTGGTCCCTTTCCCCCTCATAACTTTGCCTACTGTTCTGACTTGGTGGTGCACATCTAGCCTATCGCCTGTTTAAGAGAAACATAATCAAATATTGTAAGAGCTTTCATTGTCTGCTTATAAGCCCCCTTTATTTAGCCTACGGTTCTGACTTGGTGTACAGGGAGATTACTGTAAGAATGGCCCATGTTCTGAATTTTGTCACTGTACATTTTCAAACGTGCTGAACAAATAGTTATATTGACTACATCCGTCCTAGCACGCTCATTGTCTTAATCGAAATTACGTATTGCCTCTTATCTGCTCATCATCCCCTTATGCCATAGTTTGTACATCTCAATTGTCAGTAGAAACCATATTTATTTAAGAAAGTTAGCCATACCAGCTATGTTTCTTTCAAAGGCAGTAAATGAAGCTGAACTAACTGTTTTGTGGCAGAAAAGGCGCTGCTGATAGCAAGGTGTGCTGTTGGGACAGCTATATGTAGGCCCTAAGTTTGTGGGCATCATTCGTCACCGTTATAGTCTAAATAATGTGTTGTATTGTGTAGTGGCTTTGCTGGCATGTACCTAAAAAAAACATTTTTTTCGTTTGCCCACCAAGACTGACATGCTAAAATCACCACTATTTGTGTGTGTGGGGGGGCGGGGTGTTGTTAATACATACGTTGCGCGGCTATCAACAAACACCCGCCATATCCAGTCCATTGTTTTGCTAGCAAGCTAGCCCTGTTTAGGATGGAGCCTTGCCGTACACATGGCTCTATTCACAACTAGCTAGCTAACTGGTTTGGCGAACAAGTGGCTAGCCAACGTAGCTACTACAGACACAAAAGTAAGTATTTAGCTACTTTGTTATATTGTTGTTTGTATATGCATGAGGTTAACTACCAACTACGCAACGTTAGCTAGCTACCGTTAGCTAAATTATGTATATCAAACTAGCGAATATTAGCTACGTTGTCTAACTAGCTACAGTAGCTAACGTTACTTCTATCTAGCAAGGAAACAAACGCACTGTTCTCACGGCAGGTCTTCAAACTGACCCAAAACTCTTCTAATATAAGTTGTAACTGCGTGTGTGTAGCTAACGCATGTACATTTAGCAAGAATACCTGTAAATATCTTGTTTACTGTCGCAAGTTCATCCACTTCCCGTCTTGTCGCTGGATCGACCCGGTTGCCCCTCCCCTTCCAGATGTGAAGAGGCGAAGCCAAAAAGGTTTTACCACAGATAGAACAATAAGACAAATATTTCACCGGATGTATAAATTTGAAGCATCCGCTTGGCATTTCCACTCACTACCAAATATGGCCAATACCAAATCAGTGGGAGAACGAGATGGATGTTGTCCAACGTTCTACCTTTTTTCTCATTGATTAAATATTTAATCTCAATACAGTTTTCTGTTCCTAAAACTAAAATATGTTACGACAGACTTTTTAAAAATGGCATTGTTTAGAAGGGGCGCAAAGGCGAATTGCGTTATTGCACAAGCGCACTTCGCAGAGTAGGCGTTCCCTAACGAAATGTGCAAATACGGGCTAGAACGCACCAATAGGTTCTCGCTAAATCGTGCTTGGCTCTGGCCACCTCCTTGCTTTTTCTGCCCACTATGACTCACTTGTTTCCGTTTGAAACGACAGGCTGTGGGTTATCTTGGTTTAGTTATAGAAATCTTTGGTTTTACTCAGCCCAAAATCTGTCCATGAAAGAAAGCCCAAGAAATGTGGAATTTTTGCATTGAAGTCAACGAGAGAGAGTGTCGAAATTTGCCAGCAAAAAATGTAATTACTAATTGACTATGTGAGGCTTATTTGATCGAAATTAATTTAGAATCTATCAAAAAAGTGCAACATCCAGAACTCTCAGTTTTACAATTATTTACAAGTAAGAAAAGCCATCTTACTAAAGCACTGGAACTTAATTAAACGTGTAGTGATATACATCCTTTAATTAAATATATAACAAAGACCTATAAACAAGTAAATGCAAAGAATGTGCTGGGAGACATATACAGAATTATCCAAGAAGAAACAAAATATGAGAATATTTATAGGGGTAACTAATTGGGAAGATGAGCTGCAAATAGTAATAGCCAAAGAGGATTGGGAGGGCATATCAAGAAACACGTCCAAGATAACCAACTCTCTACTCTGGAGGTAATATTCTTGGAAAACTCCTATAATACAATCAAAATACAACCGTGACATCACACCAAGTTGCTGGCGTTACCTTAGGGAGAGCAGAGCTAACCATACTCACATATTATATTCCTGCTCAGTCCTCAATCATTTCTGGATTGAAGTATACAAAGTATTGGATGATACATTCAAACGTTGGCGCTTTCTCTAAATCCAGAACTCTCTCTCTGTTCCTCTACTCTGATAAATACCTCTTCAGAATTATGAGAATAACAGCATTTAAACAGATAACTAGAAAGAAACTGGCTTAAACAACTGGCACCACATATAACCAATTGGAAAGAAACAATTAATGAAAAATATAGTATGGAAATGATAACTCATAGAATGACTATTTGAGACACGATGGTGGAACAGACGCTATATTATGAAATATATATATATAGGCCCTAACAGGAGATAACATGTACAGGTTTTAAACGAACGGGTGTGGGTGGAAAGTGTGTGTGTGAGTGAGTGAATCGGTATGCAAGTATAGAAGTGAAAGTGTGTATGCATGAGTATTACATTTACATTTAAGTCATTTAGCAGACGCTCTTATCCAGAGCAACTTACAAGTACATACATTCATACTTTTTTGTACTGGCCCCCCGTGGGAATCGAACCCACAACCCTGGCGTTGCAAGCGCCATGCTCTACCAACTGAGCCACACGGGGCCATGTATCTGCGTGTGTGTGTGTGCATGGGTGTGTCAATGTAGTTAGGGGGTGCCCGGATGCCAATACAACACCAGGAGATTTAACCATCAAAATAATACACTACAGATGCATGTCCAATGGGAAACAAAGGATCCATTCAGAAAGTAATCAGACCCATTGACTTTTTCCACATTTTGTTACATTACAGCCTTATTCTAAAATGGATTCAATAGTTTTCTCCCCCCTCATCAATCTACACACAATATCCCATAATGACATCACAATATTCCATAATGACATCACAATAGTCCATAATGACATCACAATACCCCATCATGACATCACAATACTCCATAATGACATCACAATACTCCATAATGACCAAGCAAAAAACTGAAATATCACATTTACATAAATATTCAGACCTTTACTCAGTACTTTGTTGAAGCACCTTTGGCAGCGATTACAGCCTTGAGTCTTCTTGGGTATGACGCTACAAGCTTGGCACACCTGTATTTGGGGAGTTTCTCCCATTCTTCTCTGCAGATCCTCTCAAGCTCTGTCAGGTTGGATGGGAAGTGTTGCTGCACAGCTATTTTCAGGTTTCTCCAGAGATGTTCGATCGGGTTGAAGTCCGGGCTCTGGCTAGGACACTCAAGTTCATTTAGAGACTTGTCCTGAATCCACTCTTGCTTTGTCTTGTCTGTGTGCTTAGGGTCGTTGTCCTGTTGGAAGGTGAACCTTCACCCCAGTCTGAGATCCTGAGTGCTCTGGAGCAGGTTTTCATCAAGGATATCTCTTTACTCTGCTCTGTTTATCTTTCCCTCGATCCTTTCCAAATCATGTCCAATCAATTGTATTTACTTATATAAATAAGGTATTTCTGTTTTTATTCAGAATAAATTTGCAAAAATGTCTACATTCTCGCTTTGTTATTATGGGGTATTGTGTGTAAAAGGATGAGGAAAAACATTTGTTTAATCAATTTTATAATAAGGCTGTAACCAGTGGCAGAGAGCCACCTATTTAGCAAAAATATATATATATGTACAGTACCAGTCAAAAGTTTGGACACACCTACTCATTTCAGCGATTTTCTTTATTTTACTATTTTCTACATTGTATAATAATAGTGAAGACATCAAAACTATAAACTAACACATATGGAATCATGTAGTAACCAAGAAAGTGTTAAACAAACCTGAAATGTATTTGAGATTTGAGATTATTCAAAGTAGCCACCCTTTCCCTCGATGACGGCTTTGCACACTCTTGGCGGTAGTCATGGGAGACAGTTTCATAACAGTGCGACTGCACTTAAAGAAACGTTCAAAGTTCTTGAAATGTTCCGGATTGACTAACCTTCACGTCTTAAAGTAATGAAGGACTGTCGTTTCTCTTCGCTTATTTGAGATGTTCTAACCATAATATGGACTTGGTCTTTCACCAAATAGGGCTACCTTCTGTATACCACTCCTACCTTGTCACAACACAACTGATTGGCTCAAACGCATTAAGAAGGAAAGACATTTCACAAATGAACTTTTAACAAGGCACACCTGTTAATTGAAATGCATTCCAGGTGACTACCTCATTGAGCGGGTTGAGAGAATGCCAAGAGTGTGCAAAGCTGTCATCAGGGCAAAGGGTGGCTACTTTGTAGAATCTCAAATATAAAATATATGTTGAGTTGTTTAACACTTTTTTTTGTTTACTACATGATTCCATATGTGTTATTTCATCGTTTTGATGTCTTCACTATTATTCTACAATGTAGAAAATAGTAAAAATAAAGAAAAACCCTTGAATGAGTAGCTGTGTTAAAACATTTGACTGGTACTGTATATATAATTTATAAATCAAAAAATGGATGTAGCAACTCCAGATTGCCCCTTTAAGTATATCAACTCCAGAATGCCCCTTTAAGTACACTGCTCCAAAAAATAAAGGGAACACTTAAACAACACAATGTAACTCCAAGTCAATCACACTTCTGTGAAATCAAACTGTCCACTTAGGAAGCAACACTGATTGACAATAAATTTCACATGCTGTTGTGCAAATGGAATAGACAAAAGGTGGAAATTATAGGCAATTAGCAAGACACCCCCAAGACACCTGATTACAATATTTTGCTGGTAACGTAACGGATTACAGTCACCAATTGTTTTTGTAATCCCTTACATGTAACGAATTACATGTAATCAGTCAGGATTATATGTAATCCGTTACTCCCCAACCCAGGGTACTGATGGGATTGAAGCCACCAGGTCGGCCATATTGGTACTCCCCAGTAGGAGCAGTCCTCCATAGAAATAAAATGGAATTCCGAATTATTTCAATTACATTTTTCAAGGACAAAATTACATGTATTTAAGTATATAATTTAGAAAGGATTTTTGTACATTTGGTTATGTTTAGCTCACATAATATAATTTAAAAGTATGTATTAAGGTGTCTGTCATAAAATAAATGTGGCAAAGATGAATGTAAACATTCATAAATGGATTTCTATAGATTCCTAAACACTTGTTACAACGGTGGAGGAGTTCCAAGATGGAGGCACGGTGGCTTCAACAGCGCCCCCTATCAGTCATCTCGTGTATACTGTATATATATATCATTCGTTAACCAACAACTGACTGCTTATGAATGAAGGCCATAACGTTGACGTAGGTGCAGTTGCAAGTATGTGTTGCAGATTGTTATAGTGGATTTGGGGCACATGGTCATAGAAAGTGACTAAACACAATCAATTGCACAGCAAACGGTTTTATTTCACAGTAAAAGCTATACACAATTTCAAGTAAATCCCAGGTACTTGTTGATCAGTCCAGTTTTTCCAAGATGTGTAAATAATGTAGAAAGCAACAGGCAGGATGAGGTGGTATTCGTAAATATTCGCCTAGTGTGTAGAAGCAAAGAAAACAGTAGTAGACTATTACTCTGGGTTCAGTAACAGTCCGTTGTTCGGTCGTATGAGTCAGTTGTTCAGTCGTACGAGTCAGTTGTTCAGTGGTATGAGTCAGTTGTTCAGTCGTATGACTCAGTTGTTCAGTCGTACGAGTTAGTTGTTCGGTCGTATGACTCAGTTGTTCGGTCGTACGAGTCAGTTGTTCGGTCGTATGAGTCAGTTGTTCGGTCGTATGACTCAGTTGTTCAGTTGTATGAGTCAGTTGTTCGGTCGTATGAGTCAGTTGTTCGGTCGTATGAGTCAGTTGTTCAGTCGTATGAGTCAGTTGTTCGGTCGTATGACTCAGTTGTTCGGTCGTATGAGTCAGTTGTTCGGTCGTATGACTCAGTTGTTCTGTCGTACGAGTCAGTTGTTCAGTTGTATGAGTCAGTTGTTCGGTCGTATGACTCAGTTGTTCAGTCGTACGAGTCAGTTGTTCAGTGGTACGAGTCCGTTGTTCAGTCGTATGACTCAGTTGTTCAGTCGTATGACTCAGTTGTTCGGTCGTATGAGTCAGTTGTTCGGTCGTATGAGTCAGTTGTTCGGTCGTATGAGTCAGTTGTTCGGTCGTATGAGTCAGTTGTTCGGTCGTATGAGTCAGTTGTTCGGTCGTATGAGTCAGTTGTTCGGTCGTATGAGTCAGTTGTTCGGTCGTATGAGTCCGTTGTTCAGTCGTATGAGTCCGTTGTTCGGTCGTATGACTCAGTTGTTCGGTTGTATGAGTCAGTTGTTCGGTCGTATGACTCAGTTGTTCAGTCGTACGAGTCAGTTGTTCAGTGGTACGAGTCCGTTGTTCAGTCGTATGACTCAGTTGTTCAGTCGTATGACTCAGTTGTTCGGTCGTATGAGTCAGTTGTTCGGTCGTATGAGTCAGTTGTTCGGTCGTATGAGTCAGTTGTTCGGTCGTATGAGTCAGTTGTTCGGTCGTATGAGTCAGTTGTTCGGTCGTATGAGTCAGTTGTTCGGTCGTATGAGTCAGTTGTTCGGTCGTATGAGTCAGTTGTTCGGTCGTATGAGTCAGTTGTTCGGTCGTATGAGTCCGTTGTTCAGTCGTATGAGTCCGTTGTTCGGTCGTATGAGTCCGTTGTTCAGTCGTATGAGTCAACCAGTGAGATTGACTCCTTCGTTCTAGATTCACCCATTCTTTGTAAAAAAAAAAAAAAAAAAGGAAACAAACAACGGGAAAAAAACTAATAAGCAATTGCATCATGGTCCACATTTGGTAAGCATTACTCACTGTTCCCTTTACATTTGTTTTATATACAGTATATACATAAAATATCCAGTAATTTAGAGGCGATAAGATACTTAAGAATTTAAGTTATTCTAAAAAATAAAATAAAAAGTCACGTTTTAAAACATCTCACTGCTCAATTGAAACTCAGATTTAAGAATGTAATGAAAGGTAAATGGGGGAAGTTCCCTTTTGCCTTACATGTCAGTAGTTCATATCAGTTGTTGGTGGTATAAACAAGTTTCATAACATTCATAAATACATTTTACAATCCTATTTCCCAGTCACATTTTGGAATGCTACATATGACTTATGTATAAAGAAACAATCATTGTGAATTTGACCTTTGGTTGAGTTGTCTAAAATCATATACGTTACAATCTATTCAATATTTAAACATACAAAATGTGATGATCCCAAAACAACATTTTTTAAAACGCTGCCCATAACCAAGGGCAATATTTGCAGTTCAAAGCAAGTGCCTCATTGATTGGTTGAAAGAAGTTCGTTCACGGGAAAAAAAATTGAAAGTTATTCTTCTAATCTATTAATATCCGTATTAGTTACTACGTATCTCTGAGATGATGCGGTCAGTTCCCTGTTTCTGTTCCTCAGATGCCTCTTACGAATCTTGATGACCCATTTCACACTAAAACTGGCAAAGTTAGCAGCCTTGAACAGAGCCATGAACACACCGCACAGGATGGCTACGGTATTCCACGGATTGGCTGTCACAATCTGTGGACGAAACAACGGGTCAAATGTTTCATTGTTCGTTACAGGCTTTTTTTCCCCCCTCAGAGCTGAGACAGGAGAAATAACTACACGAGTAGAATAGAATAAGATAAACTAGACTAGGAATGGAATAAAACAGAACAGATACTATTCTAGTAATGCAATATGAATGTGTTCCACTTACATCTCTGACTTCTTGTACAAAGGGATCCCTCCATTCAAACACAACAAAGAAGAGCTGAATGGCTTTTTGCTCGGATACAGGCCTCTTGTCATTATATTTGACCACACTAGACTGGGAAGAACAGACAACTTTTGTTATAACTTTGTCACAATGTAGAAAACATTTTGTACTCAATTAGGGACAAAAAATAATGACAGCTACAAATTGGAATATGTCAAGGAAAAATGTAGTTTTTGCAACATGTTGTATGTTTTCTGCCACAGTAGATGCTAAAATTAATAATTTAGTTTATCTTATTTAAAAAAAAATAGACAACATTTAAGGAAACCTGAATGTTTACAAACAATAGTGACCTCTTGCCGGAACTCCATGGACTCGTTTTTCTTCCCAGAGGTCTTGACCAGTGACATCTTGACCCAGGTCCTGAAGCCTCCAGAGAACGTCACCATGGAGTAGTTCCTCTCACAGTCCTGCATGAACGCTGATTTATTCACGCTATAACAGGAGGTAGAGGGCAAAATGGCTGTTGTTATACGCACATCTCATTGCACTTAGGTTACACTCTAAACCATGGATTTAAAACTCTACTACACTCTAAACCTGGCATTTAAAACTCTACTACACTCTAAACCTGGGATTTAAAACTCTACTACACTCTAAACCTGGGTTTTAAAACTCTACTACACTCTAAACCTGGGATTTAAGACTCTATTACTCTAAACCTGGGATTTAAAACTCTACTACACTCTAAACCTGGGATTTAAAACTCTACTACACTCTAAACCTGGGATTTAAAACTCTACTACACTCTAAACCTGGGATTTAAAACTCTACTACACTCTAAACCTGGGATTTAAAACTCTACTACACTCTAAACCTGGGATTTAAAACTCTACTACACTCTAAACCTGGGATTTAAAACTCTACTACACTCTAAACCTGGGATTTAAAACTCTACTACACTCTAAACCTGGGATTTAAAACTCTACTACACTCTAAACCTGGGATTTAAAATTCTACTACACTCTAAACCTGGGATTTAAAACTCTACTACACTCTAAACCTGGGATTTAAAACTCTACTACACTCTAAACCTGGGATTTAAAACTCTACTACACTCTAAACCTGGGATTTAAAACTCTACTACTCTCTAAACCTGGGATTTAAAACTCTATTAATCTAAACCTGGGATTTAAAACTCTATTACTCTAAACCTGGGATTAAAAACTCTATTACTCTAAACCAGAGATTGAAAACTCTATTACTATAAACCAGAGATTTAAAACTCCATTACACTCTAAACCTGGGATTTAAAACTCTATTACTCTAAACCAGGGATTTAAAACTCTACTACACTCTAAACCTGGGATTTAAAACTCTATTACTCTAAACCAGAGATTTAAAACTCTATTACTCTAAACCAGGGATTTAAAACTCTACTACACTCTAAACCTGGGATTTAAAACTCTATTACTCTAAACCAGAGATTTAAAACTCTACTACACTCTAAACCAGAGATTTAAAACTCTACTACTCTAAACCAGAGATTTAAAACTCTACTACACTCTAAACCAGAGATTTAAAACTCCATTACACTCTAAACCTGGGATTTAAAACTCTACTACTCCTCTAAACCAGGGATTTAAAACTCCATTACTCTAAACCAGGGATTTAAAACTCCATTACTCTAAACCAGGGATTTTAAACTCCATTACTCTAAACCAGGGATTTTAAACTCCATTACTCTAAACCAGAGATTTAAAACTCCATTACACTCTAAACCTGGGATTTAAAACTCTACTACTCTAAACCTGGGATTTAAAACTCTATTACTCTAAACCAGGGATTTAAAACTCTATTACTCTAAACCAGGGATTTAAAACTCTATTCCTCTAAACAAGGGATTTAAAACTCTATTCCTGGAGGGCTGAGTTTGTGCTGGTGTTTGTTATCTCCTTTCAATTCATGTCCAATCAAGACCTAGATAAGGGGAGGTGAGAGGAGTTCCTAACTAATCAATTACCTAAATTGGTCTATCAAGTACAAGGGGGAGTGAAAAAACCTGCAGACACTCGGCCATCCAGGAATTAAGTTTGAAACCTGTGCTCTAAACGAACAAACTGGGCCAGTGCTTTACCTTCTGGACAGGTCGTCGTATTAAACTGGGCCAGTGCTTTACCTTCTGGACAGGTCGTCGTATTAAACTGGGCTTTACCTTCTGGACAGGTCGTCGTATTAAACTGGGCTTTACCTTCTGGACAGGTCGTTGTATTAAACTGGGCCAGTGCTTTACCTTCTGGACAGGTCGTTGTATTAAACTGGGCTTTACCTTCTGGACAGGTCGATGTATTAAACTGGGCTTTACCTTCTGGACAGGTCGATGTATTAAACTGGGCCAGTGCTTTACCTTCTGGACAGGTCGTCGTATTAAACTGGGCCAGTGCTTTACCTTCTGGACAGGTCGTTGTATTAAACTGGGCCAGTGCTTTACCTTCTGGACAGGTCGTTGTATTAAACTGGGCTTTACCTTCTGGACAGGTCGATGTATTAAACTGGGCCAGTGCTTTACCTTCTGGACAGGTCGATGTATTAAACTGGGCCAGTGCTTTACCTTCTGGACAGGTCGTTGTATTAAACTGGGCTTTACCTTCTGGACAGGTCGTTGTATTAAACTGGGCCAGTGCTTTACCTTCTGGACAGGTCGTTGTATTAAACTGGGCTTTACCTTCTGGACAGGTCGTTGTATTAAACTGGGCCAGTGCTTTACCTTCTGGACAGGTCGATGTATTAAACTGGGCTTTACCTTCTGGACAGGTCGTTGTATTAAACTGGGCTTTACCTTCTGGACAGGTCGTTGTATTAAACTGGGCTTTACCTTCTGGACAGGGCGTTGTATTAAACTGGGCTTTACCTTCTGGACAGGTCGTCGTATTAAACTGGGCCAGTGCTTTACCTTCTGGACAGGTCATTGTATTAAACTGGGCCAGTGCTTTACCTTCTGGACAGGTCATTGTATTAAACTGGGCCAGTGCTTTACCTTCTGGACAGGTCGATGTTTTAAACTGGGCCAGTGCTTTACCTTCTGGACAGGTCGATGTATTAAACTGGGCTTTACGTTCTGGACAGGTCGATGTATTAAACTGGGCCAGTGCTTTACCTTCTGGACAGGTCGTTGTATTAAACTGGGCCAGTGCTTTACCTTCTGGACAGGTCGTCGTATTAAACTGGGCCAGTGCTTTACGTTCTGGACAGGTCGATGTATTAAACTGGGCCAGTGCTTTACGTTCTGGACAGGTCGATGTATTAAACTGGGCCAGTGCTTTACGTTCTGGACAGGTCGTCGTATTAAACTGGGCTTTACCTTCTGGACAGGTCGTTGTATTAAACTGGACTTTACCTTCTGGACAGGTCGTTGTATTTGTCGAAGAGCATGTATGTGATGGCACTAAAATCCTCTTCTGTCTCGTTCTGACTGAACTGCAGGAAGATCAACTCCCTGTTTCTGACATCTGTTGGACCGCTGACCACCAGGGCTTGCTTCTACACCACCAGGAGAGGAATTCATGTATTAAATGAACGACTGAATGGCTGAACGAACAAACCAACCAACCAACCAACCTCAGAAACCCAGAACTAAAATCTTGCATAACTCCGTCAAATACCATTTATGTTACGTACCTTGTCCATGAGAGATTAATAAGCAACCAACCAACCGACCAATCAACCGACCAAGCAACCAACCGACCAATCAACCAACCGACCAAGCAACCAACCGACCAAGCAACCAACCGACCAACCAACCGACCAATCAACCAACCAACCAAGCCACCAACCGACCAACCAACCAACCGACCAACCAACCGACCAAGCAACCAACCAAGCAACCAACCAATCAACCAACCGACCAAGCAACCAACCAACCGACCAATCAACCAACCGACCAAGCAACCAACCAACCGACCAATCAACCAACCGACCAAGCAACCAACCAACCAATCAACCAACCGACCAAGCAACCAACCGACCAAGCAACCGACCAAGCAACCAACCGACCAATCAACCGACCAATCAATCAACCGACCAAGCAACCAACCGACCAAGCAACCAAACGACCAATCAACCAACCAATCAACCAACCGACCAACCAACCAACCAACCAACCAATCAACCAACCGACCAATCAACCAACCGACCAAGCAACCGACCAAGCAACCAACCGACCAATCAACCGACCAATCAATCAACCGACCAAGTAACCAACCGACCAAGCAACCAACCGACCAATCAACCGACCAAGCAACCAAACGACCAAGCAACCAACCAATCAACCAACCAACCATCCGACCGACCAATCAACCAAGCAAGCGACCAATGAATGAATGAAAATACTTAGAAGACATGTTGCTGTGTTCTATCTATAGACGTGTTGTTCTCACCACAGTGTGGTTGGTGTAGGGGCTCTATAGTAGTATGGTTCTCACCACAGCGTGGTTGGTGTAGGGGCTATATAATAGTATGGTTCTCACCACAGTGTGGTTGGTGTAGGGACTCTATAATAGTATGGTTCTCACCACAGTGTGGTTGGTGTAGGGGCTCTATAATAGTATGGTTCTCACCCCAGTGTGGTTGGTGTAGGGGCTCTATAATAGTATGGTTCGCACCACAGTGTGGTTGGTGTAGGGGCTCTATAATAGTATGGTTCGCACCACAGTGTGGTTGGTGTAGGGGCTCTGTAGTAGTATGGTTCTCACCACAGTGTGGTTGGTGTAGGGGCTCTGTAGTAGTATGGTTCTCACCACAGTGTGGTTGGTGTAGGGGCTCTATAATAGTATGGTTCTCACCACAGTGTGGTTGGTGTAGGGGCTCTATAATAGTATGGTTCTCACCACAGTGTGGTTGGTGTAGGGGCTCTATAGTAGTATGGTTCTCACCACAGTGTGGTTGGTGTAGGGGCTCTATAATAGTATGGTTCTCACCACAGTGTGGTTGGTGTAGGGGCTCTATAGTAGTATGGTTCTCACCACAGTGTGGTTGGTGTAGGGGCTCTATAATAGTATGGTTCTCACCACAGTGTGGTTGGTGTAGGGGCTCTATAGTAGTATGGTTCTCACCACAGTGTGGTTGGTATAGGGGCTCTATAATAGTAAGGTTCTCACCACAGTGTGGTTGGTGTAGGGGCTCTATAATAGTATGGTTCTCACCACAGTGTGGTTGGTGTAGGGGATCTATAATAGTATGGTTCTCACCACAGTGTGGTTGGTGTAGGGGCTCTATAGTAGTATGGTTCTCACCACAGTGTGGTTGGTGTAGGGGCTCTATAGTAGTATGGTTCTCACCACAGTGTGGTTGGTGTAGGGGCTCTATAGTAGTATGGTTCTCACCACAGTGTGGTTGGTGTAGGGGCTCTATAATAGTATGGTTCTCACCACAGTGTGGTTGGAGTAGGGGCTCTATAATAGTATGGTTCTCACCACAGTGTGGTTGGTCTAGGGGCTCTATAATAGTATGGTTCTCACCACAGTGTGGTTGGTGTAGGGGCTCTATAGTAGTATGGTTCTCACCAGTGTGCTTGGTGTAGGGGCTCTATAGTAGTATGGTTCTCACCACAGTGTGGTTGGTGTAGGGGCTCTATAGTAGTATGGTTCTCACCACAGTGTGGTTGGTGTAGGGGCTCTATAGTAGTATGGTTCTCACCACAGTGTGGTTGGTGTAGGGGCTCTATAGTAGTATGGTTCTCACCACAGTGTGGTTGGTGTAGGGGCTCTATAATAGTATGGTTCTCACCACAGTGTGGTTGGTGTAGGGGCTCTATAATAGTATGGTTCTCACAACAGTGTGATTGGACTAGGGGCTCTATAATAGTATGGTTCTCACCACAGTGTGGTTGGAGTAGGGGCTCTATAATAGTATGGTTCTCACCACAGTGTGGTGGGTGTAGGGGCTCTATAGTAGTATGGTTCTCACCACAGTGTGGTGGGTGTAGGGGCTCTATAGTAGTATGGTTCTCACCACAGTGTGGTTGGTGTAGGGGCTCTATAGTAGTATGGTTCTCACCACAGTGTGGTTGGTGTAGGGGCTCTATAGTAGTATGGTTCTCACCACAGTGTGGTTGGTGTAGGGGCTCTATAGTAGTATGGTTCTCACCACAGTGTGGTTGGTGTAGGGGCTCTATAATAGTATGGTTCTCACCACAGTGTGGTTTGTGTAGGGGCTCTATAGTAGTATGGTTCTCACCACAGTATGGGTGGTGTAGGGGCTCTATAGTAGTATGGTTCTCACCACAGTATGGTTGGTGTAGGGGCTCTATAATAGTATGGTTCTCACCACAGTGTGGTTGGTGTAGGGGCTCTATAGTAGTATGGTTCTCACCACAGTGTGGTCGGTGTAGGGGCTCTATAATAGTATGGTTCTCACCACAGTGTGGTTGGTGTAGGGGCTCTATAATAGTAGTATGGTTCTCACCACAGTGTGGTTGGTGTAGGGGCTCTATAATAGTATGGTTCTCACCACAGTGTGGTTTGTGTAGGGGCTCTATAGTAGTATGGTTCTCACCACAGTGTGGTTGGTGTAGGGGCTCTATAATAGTATGGTTCTCACCACAGTGTGGTTGGTGTAGAGGCTCTATAGTAGTATGGTTCTCACCACAGTGTGGCTGGTGTAGGGACTCTATAATAGTATGGTTTTCACCACAGTGTGGTTGGTGTAGGGGCTCTATAGTAGTATGGTTCTCACCACAGTGTGGTTGGTGTAGGGACTCTATAATAGTATGGTTTTCACCACAGTGTGGTTGGTGTAGGGGCTCTATAATAGTATGGTTCTCACCACAGTGTGGTTGGTGTAGGGGCTCTATAGTAGTATGGTTCTCACCACAGTGTGGTTGGTGTAGGGACTCTATAATAGTATGGTTTTCACCACAGTGTGGTTGGTGTAGGGGCTCTATAATAGTATGGTTCTCACCACAGTGTGGTTGGTGTAGGGGCTCTATAGTAGTATGGTTCTCACCACAGTGTGGTTGGTGTAGGGGCTCTATAGTAGTATGGTTCTCACCACAGTGTGGTTGGTGTAGGGGCTCTGTAGTAGTATGGTTCTCACCACAGTGTGGTTGGTGTAGGGGCTCTATAGTAGTATGGTTCTCACCACAGTGTGGTTGGTGTAGGGGCTCTATAATAGTATGGTTCTCACCACAGTGTGGTTGGTGTAGGGGCTCTATAGTAGTATGGTTCTCACCACAGTGTGGTTGGTATAGGGGCTCTATAATAGTAAGGTTCTCACCACAGTGTGGTTGGTGTAGGGGCTCTATAATAGTATGGTTCTCACCACAGTGTGGTTGGTGTAGGGGATCTATAATAGTATGGTTCTCACCACAGTGTGGTTGGTGTAGGGGCTCTATAGTAGTATGGTTCTCACCACAGTGTGGTTGGTGTAGGGGCTCTATAGTAGTATGGTTCTCACCACAGTGTGGTTGGTGTAGGGGCTCTATAGTAGTATGGTTCTCACCACAGTGTGGTTGGTGTAGGGGCTCTATAATAGTATGGTTCTCACCACAGTGTGGTTGGAGTAGGGGCTCTATAATAGTATGGTTCTCACCACAGTGTGGTTGGTCTAGGGGCTCTATAATAGTATGGTTCTCACCACAGTGTGGTTGGTGTAGGGGCTCTATAGTAGTATGGTTCTCACCAGTGTGCTTGGTGTAGGGGCTCTATAGTAGTATGGTTCTCACCACAGTGTGGTTGGTGTAGGGGCTCTATAGTAGTATGGTTCTCACCACAGTGTGGTTGGTGTAGGGGCTCTATAGTAGTATGGTTCTCACCACAGTGTGGTTGGTGTAGGGGCTCTATAGTAGTATGGTTCTCACCACAGTGTGGTTGGTGTAGGGGCTCTATAATAGTATGGTTCTCACCACAGTGTGGTTGGTGTAGGGGCTCTATAATAGTATGGTTCTCACAACAGTGTGATTGGACTAGGGGCTCTATAATAGTATGGTTCTCACCACAGTGTGGTTGGAGTAGGGGCTCTATAATAGTATGGTTCTCACCACAGTGTGGTGGGTGTAGGGGCTCTATAGTAGTATGGTTCTCACCACAGTGTGGTGGGTGTAGGGGCTCTATAGTAGTATGGTTCTCACCACAGTGTGGTTGGTGTAGGGGCTCTATAGTAGTATGGTTCTCACCACAGTGTGGTTGGTGTAGGGGCTCTATAGTAGTATGGTTCTCACCACAGTGTGGTTGGTGTAGGGGCTCTATAGTAGTATGGTTCTCACCACAGTGTGGTTGGTGTAGGGGCTCTATAATAGTATGGTTCTCACCACAGTGTGGTTTGTGTAGGGGCTCTATAGTAGTATGGTTCTCACCACAGTATGGGTGGTGTAGGGGCTCTATAGTAGTATGGTTCTCACCACAGTATGGTTGGTGTAGGGGCTCTATAATAGTATGGTTCTCACCACAGTGTGGTTGGTGTAGGGGCTCTATAGTAGTATGGTTCTCACCACAGTGTGGTCGGTGTAGGGGCTCTATAATAGTATGGTTCTCACCACAGTGTGGTTGGTGTAGGGGCTCTATAATAGTAGTATGGTTCTCACCACAGTGTGGTTGGTGTAGGGGCTCTATAATAGTATGGTTCTCACCACAGTGTGGTTTGTGTAGGGGCTCTATAGTAGTATGGTTCTCACCACAGTGTGGTTGGTGTAGGGGCTCTATAATAGTATGGTTCTCACCACAGTGTGGTTGGTGTAGAGGCTCTATAGTAGTATGGTTCTCACCACAGTGTGGTTGGTGTAGGGACTCTATAATAGTATGGTTTTCACCACAGTGTGGTTGGTGTAGGGGCTCTATAGTAGTATGGTTCTCACCACAGTGTGGTTGGTGTAGGGACTCTATAATAGTATGGTTTTCACCACAGTGTGGTTGGTGTAGGGGCTCTATAATAGTATGGTTCTCACCACAGTGTGGTTGGTGTAGGGGCTCTATAGTAGTATGGTTCTCACCACAGTGTGGTTGGTGTAGGGACTCTATAATAGTATGGTTTTCACCACAGTGTGGTTGGTGTAGGGGCTCTATAATAGTATGGTTCTCACCACAGTGTGGTTGGTGTAGGGGCTCTATAGTAGTATGGTTCTCACCACAGTGTGGTTGGTGTAGGGGCTCTATAGTAGTATGGTTCTCACCACAGTGTGGTTGGTGTAGGGGCTCTGTAGTAGTATGGTTCTCACCACAGTGTGGTTGGTGTAGGGGCTCTATAATAGTATGGTTCTCACCACAGTGTGGTTGGTGTAGGGGCTCTATAGTAGTATGGTTCTCACCACAGTGTGGTTGGTGTAGGGGCTCTATAATAGTATGGTTCTCACCACAGTGTGGTTGGTGTAGGGGCTCTATAGTAGTATGGTTCTCACCACAGTGTGGTTGGTGTAGGGGCTCTATAATAGTATGGTTCTCACCACAGTGTGGTTGGTGTAGGGGCTCTATAGTAGTATGGTTCTCACCACAGTGTGGTTGGTATAGGGGCTCTATAATAGTATGGTTCTCACCACAGTGTGGTTGGTGTAGGGGCTCTATAATAGTATGGTTCTCACCACAGTGTGGTTGGTGTAGGGGATCTATAATAGTATGGTTCTCACCACAGTGTGGTTGGTGTATGGGCTCTATAGTAGTATGGTTCTCACCACAGTGTGGTTGGTGTAGGGGCTCTATAGTAGTATGGTTCTCACCACAGTGTGGTTGGTGTACGGGCTCTATAATAGTATTGTTCTCACCACAGTGTGGTTGGTGTAGGGGCTCTATAGTAGTATGGTTCTCACCACAGTGTGGTTGGTGTAGGGGCTCTATAATAGTATGGTTCTCACCACAGTGTGGTTGGTGTAGGGGCTCTATAATAGTAGTATGGTTCTCACCACAGTGTGGTTGGTGTAGGGGCTCTATAATAGTATGGTTCTCACCACAGTGTGGTTTGTGTAGGGGCTCTATAGTAGTATGGTTCTCACCACAGTGTGGTTGGTGTAGGGGCTCTATAATAGTATGGTTTTCACCACAGTGTGGTTGGTGTAGGGGCTCTATAGTAGTATGGTTCTCACCACAGTGTGGTTGGTGTAGGGGCTTTAGAGTAGTATGGTTCTCACCACAGTGTGGTTGGTGTAGGGGCTCTATAATAGTATGGTTCTCACCACAGTGTGGTTGGTGTAGGGGCCAGTGTAGGTCACTTCCTCCATGACACAATCTCCTGGCTGGGGCTTCCCTGGGGTGACCAGCGGGGGGATATGGGCGTGGTAGTGGTGCTTACAGCTCAGCAGCTGAGCCGTACCAGGGTACAGGGCGATGCCTGCTCACAAACAAGGACAAGAAAATAAAGTTTCATCAAGAAAACCAAGAATTAAATCAAATTGAACACGTTCTCTCAAAAAAACATAAATATAAGCATGATATTCTGTTTAAAAAAAAGTATATTTAAAAACGATATTCTCTCGGATCAGTATTGTAACAAATAAAACCTGCTAAATTGACACCTTTGTTAAACATAGGGTAAAGTTGCCCCTGGACGCTGATCTAGGGACAGTTTTCATCCCACCCACCCACACTTATGGTTAAGGTTAGGATTGAGGGAGGCTGATCCTAGATCTGTACTTAGGAGCAGTTCCACCAACCTGGGGGAGAGAAGACATCCACCTCCTTGTATGTGACAGACATGACGGGGTGACTGAGCTTCTCCATGAAGTCAGTGATGGTTTGATAGGCCAGGAACACGGCCACAGCAGTCAGCACCAGGTAGATGAACAGCAGCAGGACAGTGAACACGTTCTTCAGACACGCCTTGTTGAATAGTGTAAATGGATTGCTGTTCACTATGTCCTCCTCTGGAATAATACGGTAAATATAAAAGGTATATATAAATAAAGGCCAAAATGATAAAATAATAATTAAATGGTAAGGAAAGATTGTTAATCAATACATGAATTACATATTATAAGTAATAAAGACAATATGAATATTATGAATATTAATATGAATAATTACAGTAGTATGAATATTACAGTAGTCTTTACAATATTATTTGGGGGAATAGACTAGAATAGGATAGAATAGACTAGAATAGGATAGAAAAGAATAGACTATAATATAATAGGATAGAATAGAATAGACTATAATATAATAGGATAGAATAGAATAGACTAGAATAGAATGGACTATAATATAATAGGATAGAATAGAATAAACTAGAATAGGATAGAATAGACTAGAATAGGATGGAAAATAATAGACTATAATACAATAGGATAGAATAGAATAGACTATAATATAATAGAATATAATAGAATAGACTAGAATAGAATGGACTATAATAGGATAGAATAGAATAAACTAGAATAGGATAGAATAGACTAGAATAGGATAGAAAATAATAGACTATAATACAATAGGATAGAATAGAATAGACTAGAATAGACTATAATATAATAGGATAGAATAGAATAAACTAGACTAGAATAGAATAGACTAGAATAGAATAAACTAGAATATGATAGACTAGAATATAATAGACTAGAATAGGATAGAATAGACTATAATAGGATAGAATATAATATAAAATACAATTGAATAAAGTAAATAAAATAAAAAACACCTGGTAGAACACTGGCAATGGATTCTTCTGGCTCCTCCAGGCCACCGTTGGCACTGTCATTGTCTTGGTAGAAGTCTGGGGTTTGAAGTTCTTCCTCGTCGTTGAACTGTATCAAATAACGTTACAGATTTATATCATTAATGGTTGATTTCACACAAAGTATCAGTGTATATAAGGTACACAGTGTCTTCCACTTTCAGATCAGGTAGATCTGTAGACTTCCAAGTACCCTACTGTAATTGTAAAGCAAACGTCTTAAAAGTCAGCTGTAAGTCACATGATATTGTTTCTTTACGAGGATCACCTCCTAGAGAAGTCCCAATGTTTTCCGCCCAACTTCCTGAAAGGTAATCGATCAATACAGATAGATACGATTGTAAAGTAATTGATAATGATATGAAATCAATAATCAATTAAAATCCGTCAGTGGCAGAACTTACTTCGTGGTATGATCGGGAGGTCTCCTTCCGAAGCATTCCGATTCGTCTTCGAAGAATACTTCGACTTATTATATAGTTAATTAAAACTCCGGATATTATAAATGATCCATTTTTATTCATAATATAATTTTCTCATCATGTGGATCTCACGCAGGTAGAGATATTAAACCGGTGGATTCGTTCACGTTCGTGCGTAGTTATTAAGCAGCAGAAAACACCTATATTGTACTACTATTCTGCGAGCACAGACGATGACGTCACTTTCCTATGGTAATGAGGAAACTTCCAAAATAAAAGCCCACATTTCAAAACATGGCAAGGTGGATAACTCATTAAAAATATATTACATTTTAATCAGTGTCGATTTTTATTGTGCTTATAAACAAATGCAAGAAGGAATTTATGTAAAAAAATAATTAAACGATATTTTAAGACCATGTTGCCAATATTGGGCTTATAGTGAAAGAAATGTTTCTTTGTGTCGATGTAAAAGTGGAGTCTGTAGAATCTATATATGGTGTCATTTCATTTCAACAAGTGCTCAGCATATGTGGGAACTCCTTCAAGACTGTTGGAAAATCATTCCAGGTAAAGCTGGTTGAGAGAATGTGTGCAAAGCTGTCATCAAGGCAAATGGTGGCTACTTTGAAGAATCTAAAATGTTAAATATATTTTCATTTGTTGAACACTTTTTTGGTTTCTACATGATTCCATATGTGTTTTTTATAGTTTTGATGTCTTCACTATTATTCTACAATGTGGAAAATAGTAAAAATAAAGAAAAACCCTTGAATGAGTAGGTGTCCAAACTTTTGACTGGTACTGGAAGTATTCAGACCCTTTGCTATGAGGCTTGAAATTGAGCTCAGGTGCATCCTGTTTCCATTGATCATCCTTAAGATGTTTCTACAACTTGATTGGAATCCACCTGTGGTAAATTCAATTGATTTGATATGGAAAGGCACCTGTCAATATAAGGTCCCACAAGTTGACAGTGCATGTCAGAGCAAAAACCAAGCAATAAGGTTCGAAGGAATTGTCCATAGAGCTCAGAGACAGGATTGTGTCGAGGCACAGATCTGGGGAAGGGTACCAAAACATTTCTGCAGCATTGAAGGTCCCCAAGAACACAGTGGCCTCCATCATTCTTAAATGGAAGAAGTTTGGAACCACCAAGACTCTTCCTAGAGCTGGCCGCCCGGCCAAACTGAGCAATCGGGGAAGAATGGCCTTGGTCAGGGAGGTGACCAAGAACCCGGTGGTCACTCTGATAGAGATCCAGAGTTCCTCAGTGGAGATGGGAGAACCTTCCAGAAGGACAAACATCTCTGCATCACTCCACCAATCAGGCCTTTATGGTAGAGTGGCCAGACGGAAGCCACTCCTCAGTAAAAGGCACATGACAGCCCACTTGGAGTTTGCCAAATGGCACCTAAAGGACTCTCAGACCATGAGAAACAACATTCTCTGATCTGATGAAACCAAGATTGAACTCTTTGGCCTGAATGCCAAGCGTCACGTCTGGAGGAAACCTGGCACCGTCTCAACGGTGAAGCATGGTGGTGGCAGCATCATGCTGTGGGGATGTTTTTCAGCGGCAGGAACTGGGAGACTAGTCAGGATCAAGGGAAAGATGAACGGAGCAAAGTACAGAGAGATCCTTGATGAAAACCTGCTCCAGAGAGCTATGGCCCTCAGACTGGGACGAAGGTTCACCTTCCAACAGGACAACGACCCTAAGCTGTTTAAACACACTATGTTTATCTATTGTTGTGACTTAGCTGAAGATCAGATTAAATTTGATGCCCAATTTATGCAGAAATCCAGGTAATTCCAAAGGGTTCACATACTTTTTCTTGCCACTGTATGTAAATAAGGTATTTCTGTTTTAAATGTTTAATACATTTGCTAACATTTTTTAAAAATGTTTTCGCTTTGTCATTGTGGGGTATTTGTGTGTAGACTGAGCCTGCTGGTTTTATGTTCTACCTGATAATTAATTGCACCCACCTGGTGTCCCAGGTCTAAATCGGTCCCTGATTAGAGTGGAATCACCCACCTGGTGTCCCAGGTCTAACTCAGTTCCTGATTAGAGGGGAATCACCCACCCGGTGTCCCAGGTCTAAATCGGTCCCTGATTAGAGGGGAATCACCCACCTGGTGTCCCAGGTCTAACTCAGTCCCTGATTAGAGGGGAACAATGAAAAAACACATTGGAACTGGCTTAGAGGTCCAGATTTGACTTTGAGAGCACTAAACAATAGTTTAACATATTTCTTTATTTCACCTTTATTTAACCAGGTAGGCCAGTTGAGAACAAGTTCTCATTTACAACTGCGACCTGGCCAAGACAAAGCAAAGCAGTGCGACACAAACAACAACACAGTTACACATGGAATTAAATTAACAAGCGTACCAGTATTGGTGTAAACTTTCTAAAGAAATGCTGGTATAAATAATACAATATATATATTTCAGTTACTTACTTATAAACAAAGTTATTACATTTAAGTTAGTTATCAATAAAAAAAATTGTTGTACTGCACTAGAGTAGTGGTTCCCAAACGTTTTCGCTCGGGTCCCCTCTTCCAGTATTGGGGAACATCTACCCAATTTTGAAATTGCACCTTGTGCATTCTAATATTACAACCACTGCACTAGATTTTTTTATCCGATATTCCCGACGTTTAGTACGTCTTTGTAGAGGGACTCTTATTTTGAGGAAAGAAAATCCGCGACAGTGCTGCCATTATTATATCCTACTGCCAGGAGAACGGTAATATATTTGTAGGCATTGCCCTTAACTGCTTAACTGATGACAGGACAGTTACATTTTTTCCCCTCTCGGTAACTGCTATTGGATTGTGTGGAAGTGTAAACTGATCCCAGAACGGGTTTAAAAGAGGCAACCAATTTGAGCCGACTATCACATGCACAGCACAGCACTTTTGGCCGCCGGCAAAAACATATGATTCTTAGGAACGTGATCAGAAACCACATGACCCATCTACTGAACGTTAAGGGAAATCAAATATTTATCTGGTGACATGGATCAAGTGTACCTCAAACTTTAATTCCACTTTCTTCCCTAGTAGCCTACTTGTGTTCACGGACTAATTTCTTGGTTTCTTAGGGTAGTTAGAGCGACAGAGAGAGAAAACCGGAACTAGGAAGCAAATTATCGGAATTATTTATGAACGTTGTTGAGGCTTGTCCAAATAACCAGGCAACCATGGTAACACCAGTGCAACTTTTTATCACATTTGTGCTTCTCGTGGTGAGTTTGGCAAACGATGTTAAACTAAAACACAAACCAGCCTCAAAACCTGTCCGGCTGTTCACAGACGAAGATTTAAAAACGCACGACGGGAGTGAGGTAGGTACTTGTTATTATGTAGGTGTATGGGTAGGCTAGCTCTGGTCCGTGGCGTTAGGTCGCGTTCCTTCACTAGTAGTAGTGGAGGAACACGCACTAACGCCATGGACCAGAGCTATGGGTGTAGCTAACCCGTGATCTTCACTACAGCAGGACAAGCCTACAGTAGGCTAATGGAGGTATGAATAGCTCGTCTTGCTTATGGAAATGCGAATGGACTATCAGCGTGAGGGTGTGGTCAGCCAACACAATGACATCGTTTTCTTTATCACTAATAATGCTAATTGATCTATAACAAAAAAAAAGTAACATAATGTATCTGTTGCTGTGTTTTAGGAGGGGCATCCCATTTACATGGCCATAAAAGGAGTGGTGTTTGATGTTACCAAGGGAAAAGGTAAATAGTACTCACACAGTGTTGGTGTCCTCCCCATCTCTTGAACAGCTTGTTGATAACTTATCAAACTCCACAGACTGCTAGTGTGGCGTCGCAATGATATCACAGTAGTTCAGGCCAGTAAAGAGACGAGATAAAGTTGTGTGTCAATGCTGAATGAATGATTCTTCACAATTAGAGGTCGACCAATTATTATTTTTCAACGCCGATACCAATTATTGGAGGACCAAAATAAGCCTATTCCTATTAGTCAGACGATTTTTATATATTTGTAATAATGACAATTACAACAATACTAAATGAACAATGAACCCTTTTATTTTAACTTAATGCATAAATAAAATCTATTTAGTCTCAAATAAATAATGAAACGTGTTCAATTTGGTTTAAATAATGCAAAAACAAAGTGTTGGAGAAGAAAGTAAAAGTGCAATATGTGCCATGTAAGAAAGCTAACGTTTATGTTCCTTGCTCAGAACATATGAAAGCTGGTTGTTCAATATTCCCAGTTCTTCAATATTCTCAGTTAAGAAGTTTTAGGTTGTAGTTATTATAGGAATTATGATGCGTCGATTATTTCTCTCTATACCATTTGTATTTCATATATCTTTTGACTATTGGATGTTCTTATAGGCACTTTAGTACTGCCAGCCTAATCTCAGGAGTTGATAGGCTTGAAGTCATAAACAGCGCTGTGCTTCAAGCATTGCTAAGAGCTGCTGGCCAACGCATTAAAGTGCTGTTTGAATGCTCAGTCAGACTGCTCTATCAAATCATAGACTTAATTATAATAAAGACACAGAAATACGAGCCTTAGGTCATTAATATGGTCAAATCCGGAAACTATAATTTCGAAAAACAAAATGTTTATTCTTTCAGTGAAATACGGAACCATTCCGTATTTTGTCAAACGGGTGGCATCCCTAAGTTAAAATATTGCTGTTACATTGCACAACCGTCAATGTTTATATCATAATTATGTAAAAAATCTGCCATATTAATTACGGCCTTTGTTAGGAAGAAGCGCAGTTCGCAACGAGCCAGGCGGCCCAAACTGCTGCATATACCCTGACTCTGTTGCACTGAACGCAAGAGAAGTGACACAATTTCCCTAGTTAATGTTGGCTGCTAACATGCATTTAAGAAAGGCACTGATGTTTATGGTTAGGTACATTTGTGCAACGAATGTGCTTTTTTTCGCGAATGCGCTTTTGTTAAATCATCACCCGCTTGGCGAAGTAGGCTGTGATTCAATGATAACTTAACAGCCACCGCATTGATTATATGCAACGCAGGACAAACAAGTTAACCTAGTAATATCATCAACCATGTGTAGTTAACTAGTGATTATGTGAAGATTGATAGTTTTTTTTATAAGATAAGTTTAATGCTAGCTAGCAACTTACCTTGGCTTCTTGCAGCCACAAGGTCCTTTTGAAGCTGCACTCGTGTAACAGGTGGTCAGCCTGCCACGCAGTTTCCTCGTGGACTGCAATGTAATCGGCAATAATCGGCGTCCAAAAAGGCAGATTACCGATTTGTTATGAAAACTTGAATCTGTCCCTAATTAATAATGCCGATTTAAATCGGTCGACCTCTATTCACAATCACTGGTATCTACATAGGAAGCTGGGTAATTACCAGGGTTGGGGTCAATTCCATTTCAATTGCAGTCAATTCATAAAGTAAACCAAATTCCAATTCCACATTTTTCTACTTGAAGAGAATTGGAATTTCACTGTACTTCCTGAATTGTCTGGAATTTAAATAGAATTGACTCCAATCCTGGTAATTACATTGGAAATAACAAGATAGATAACAAGGGAAGAGGATAGGGGGGTTTCGATGTGAAGCCCACACAAACTGCAAATATGTAACAGCTGTAAGTACCAAGGAGCTATTATTACAGAGGGACTAATATAGTTTATCGTTGTAGAGTTCTATGGGAAAGATGGACCATATAATGCCTTGGTTGGAAAGGACTGCACAAGGGCTGTGGCCAAAATGTCCCTTGATCCAGCTGATCTGACTTCTGACACTGTGAGTAAAGGAAAACAAATCAAACGGTTGGGCTGGGGAAGGGGTGCAGCGTCATAAAGGGGTGCAGCGTCATAAAGGGGTGCAGCGTCATAAAGGGGTGCAGCGTCATAAAGGGGTGCAGCGTCATAAAGGGGTGCAGCGTCATAAAGGGGTGCAGCGTCATAAAGGGGTGCAGCGTCATAAAGGGGTGCAGCGTCATAAAGGGGTGCAGCGTCATAAAGGGGTGCAGCGTCATAAAGGGGTGCAGCGTCATAAAGGGGTGCAGCGTCATAAAGGGGTGCAGCGTCATGAAGGGGTGCAGCGTCATAAAGGGGTGCAGCGTCATAAAGGGGTGCAGCGTCATAAAGGGGTGCAGCGTCATAAAGGGGTGCAGCGTCATAAAGGGGTGCAGCGTCATGAAGGGGTGCAGCGTCATGAAGGGGTGCAGCGTCATGAAGGGGTGCAGCGTCATGAAGGGGTGCAGCGTCATGAAGGGGTGCAGCGTCATGAAGGGGTGCAGCGTCATGAAGGGGAAGGGGTGCAGCATCATAAAGGGGAAGGGGTGCAGCATCATAATGGGGTACAGCGTCATGAAGGGGTGCAGCGTCATAAAGGGGAAGGGGTGCAGCATCATAATGGGGTACAGCGTCATGAAGGGGTGCAGCGTCATGAAGGGGTGCAGCGTCATGAAGGGGTGCAGCGTCATGAAGGGGAAGGGGTGCAGCATCATAAAGGGGAAGGGGTGCAGCATCATAATGGGGTACAGCGTCATGAAGGGGTGCAGCGTCATAAAGGGGAAGGGGTGCAGCATCATAATGGGGTACAGCGTCATGAAGGGGTGCAGCGTCATGAAGGGGTGCAGCGTCATAAAGGGGAAGGGGTGCAGCGTCATGAAGGGGTGCAGCGTCATGAAGGGGAAGGGGTGCAGCATCATACAGGGGTGCAGCTCTATAAAGGGGAGGGGGTGCAGCGTCATAAAGGGGAAGGGGTGCAGCATCATAATGGGGTACAGCGTCATAAAGGGGACAGTTAAATTTATGGCTTGATGGTTAGACAAGGTAACGATGGCTGTAGTAGATGGTTAGCTAAATGTTGACATGAAACTAAACTAGAGTTTTAATCCCGGTGTTGAGCTTGTGCGTAGCAGGCAGCTAATTCTCATATGACGTGTTTGTAGAATGTTAAGTCCCCTTGTTGACTGATTGCATTTTTTTTTAGTTTTTCAATTGTGTAGAAATACAGTAAATGTAAAAATAAAAAAAAATCGTTGGGGGGGATGATGCCCCTTTGTAGATGTTTAACTCCCATCGAACCCTTTTTGCAGAACTATAAAGGGTTCTTCAGAAATGGTTCCACAAAGAACCCATAGAAACCCTTTTTTGAAACCCCCTCTCTAGTATTCTCTTCGTAATGAAATGGGTGTGTCTTGTCCTTTTTTTTTTCTTCCTCCCTCTCTCTTTCAGACGGGCCTTACTGAAGAGCAGCTCCAATCCCTTGAGAGTGTATTTGAGGGCACGTACAAGACAAAGTACCCTATTGTAGGCTACACCGCCACACGCATCCTCAACCAGGATGGTAGCCCCAACGAGGACTTCAAGCCTGAAGACCAACCTCATTTTAACATCAGAGACGAGTTCTAATCCAAAGGAGTTTTTGGCATTTTTTGTTGTTGTTGTTTGCTCTGATATATTTTTGGTACGCCCCCTAAAAACTGTGGAAACCATGAAGATTCAATACAGTGTGATCCTCAATTTGCTCATGATTGAAAACTGATTATTTATGAATTCTCAGTCAGATCAAAATTGATAGGACTGCATGTCTTGATGTTCTTTGATGAAGCCCATAAAGGTGGCCTTACCAAGGGACAGGATGTGTTTCAGCTCTATTTATGGCCTTACCAAGGGACAGGATGTGTTTCAGCTCTATTTATGGCCTTACCAAGGGACAGGATGTGTTTCAGCTCTATTTATGGCCTTACCAAGGGATAGGATGTGTTTCAGCTCTATTTTCTTTACCTTATTTTAGAGACCATATTTATATCTTTAAAAGATATGTACTTTAAGATATCATTTTTATGTTGACGTCAATGAAAACATGGAATGTTTGTTACTATGTTGTTAGTCAAACACACTTTGTAAAATGTATTGACAGTCTAAGAACTGAATGTTTTCCATTGGTCATTTAAATCATTGTAATTGGTTAAATGAGTGATGAAGCTGCACAGGCCCTATACCATTAATTTAATGTTAAAGTAGTTTAAAACATTATTATTATTAAAATAGTAGGAGCGAAAGGTTTGTTGGCTCATTTTTGCATTTCCTCCTGGATAGGACAGGTATTGTCCTCCTGGATAGGACAGGTAGTTTCCACCTGGCTAGGACAGGTAGTGTCCTCCTGGATAGGACAGGTAGTGTCCTCCTGGATAGGACAGGTAGTGTCCTCTTGGATAGGACAGGTAGTGTCCTCTTGGATAGGACAGGTAGTGTCCTCCTGGCTAGGACAGGTAGTGTCCTCCTGGATAGGACAGGTAGTTTCCTCCTGGATAGGACAGGTAGTGTCCTCCTAGATAGGACAGGTAATTTCCACCTGGCTAGGACTGGTAGTTTCCACCTGGCTAGGACAGGCAGTTTCCTCCTGGTTAGGACAGGTAGTTTCCTCCAGGTTAGGACAGGTAATGTCTTGCTGGATAGGACAGGTAGTTTCCTCCTGGTTAGAACAGGTAGTTTCCTCCTGACAGGACAGGTAGTTTCCTCCTGGATAGGACAGGTAATTTCCATCTGGATAGGACAGGTAATTTCCACCTGGATAGGACAGGTAATTTCCACCTGGATAGGACATGTGGTGTCTTAGATAGGACAGGTAATTTCCACCTGGATATGACAGGTAATTTCCACCTGGATAGGACAGGTAGTTTCCACCTGGTTAGAACAGGTAGTTTCCTCCTGGATAGGACAGGTAATTTCCACCTGGTTAGAACAGGTAGTTTCCTCCTGGTTAGGACAGGTAATTTCCACCTGGATAGGACAGGTAATTTCCTCCTGGATAGGACAGGTAATGTCCATCTGGATAGGACAGGTAATTTCCACCTGGTTAGAACAGGTAGTTTCCTCCTGACAGGACAGGTAGTTTCCATCTGGATAGGACAGGTAGTGTCCTAGATAGGACAGGTAATGTCCATCTGGATAGGACAGGTAATGTCCATCTGGATAGGACAGGTAATTTCCACCTGGTTAGAACAGGTAGTTTCCTCCTGACAGGACAGGTCGTTTCCATCTGGATAGGACAGGTAGTGTCCTAGATAGGACAGGTAATGTCCATCTGGATAGGACAGGTAATGTCCATCTGGATAGGACAGGTAATGTCCATCTGGATAGGACAGGTAATGTCCATCTGGATAGGACAGGTAATTTCCACCTGGTTAGAACAGGTAGTTTCCTCCTGACAGGACAGGTAATTTCCATCTGGATAGGACAGGTAGTGTCCTAGATAGGACAGGTAATTTCCACCTGGATAGGACAGGTAATTTCCATCTGGATAGGACATGTAGTGTCCTAGATAGGACAGGTAATTTCCACCTGGATAGGACAGGTAATTTCCACCTGGATAGGACAGGTAATTTCCTCCTGGATAGGACAGGTAATGTCCATCTGGATAGGACAGGTAATTTCCACCTGGATAAGACAGGTAATTTCCTCCTGGATAGGACATGTAATTTACTCCTGGATAGGACAGGTAGTATCCTCCTGGATAGGACAGGTAATTTCACCTGGATAGGACAGGTAGTTTTCGCCTGGATAGGACAGGTAGTTTCCTCCTGGATAGGACAGGTAGTTTCCTCCTGGATAGGACAGGTAGTTTCCTCCTGGATAGGACAGGTAGTTTCCACCTGGATAGGACAGGTAATATCCTCCTGGATAGGACAGGTAATTTCCACCTGGATAGGATAGGTAGTTTCCTCCTGGATAGGACAGGTAGTTTCCTCCTGGATAGGACAGGTAGTTTCCTCCTGGATAGGACAGGTAATTTCCTCCTGGATAGGACAGGTAATTTCCACCTGGATAGGACAGGTAGTTTCCACCTGGATAGGACAGGTAGTGTCCTCCTGGATAGAATAGGTAGTTTCCTCCTGGATAGGACAGGTAATTTCCACCTGGATAGGACAGGTAGTTTTCACCTGGATACGACAGGTAGTTTCCTCCTGGATAGAACAGGTAGTTTCCTCCTGGATAGGACAGGTAGTTTCCTCCTGGATAGGACAGGTAGTTTCCACCTGGATAGGACAGGTAATTTCCGCCTGGATAGGACAGGTACTTTCCACATGGATAGGACAGGTAGTTTCCATCTGGATAGGACAGGTAGTTTCCTCCTGGATAGGACAGGTAGTTTCCACCTGGATAGGACAGGTAGTTTCCACCTGGATAGGACAGGTAGTTTCCTCCTGGCTAGGACAGGCAGTTTCCTCCTGGATAGGACAGGTAATGCTACGTAGTAGAATACAGTGTCTTCGGAAAGTATTCAGACCCCTTGACTTTTTCCACATTTTGTTACGTTACAGCCTTATTCTAAAATGTATTAAATATACAACTTTCCTCAGCAATCTACACACAATAATCCATAATGACGAAGCGAAAACAGTTTTTTAAATTTTAGCAAATGTATTAAACATTTAAAACAAAAATACATTTTTTATATACAATGGCAAGAAAAAGAATGTGAACCCTTTGGAATTCCCTGGATTTCTGCATAAATTGTTCATCAAATTTGATCTGATCTTCATCTAAGTCACAACAATAGGCAAACGCAGTCTGTTTAAACTAATAACACAGAAATGTTTGTATTCAATATAGACAAGAAAAATACATATTTTAAACATTCACAGTGTAGGTTGGGAAAAGTATATGAACCCCTAAGCTAATGACTTCTCCAAAAGCTAATTGGAGTCAGGAGTCAACTAACCTGGAGTCCAATCAATGAGACGAGATTGGAGATGTTGGTTAGAGCTGTCTTGTCCTATAAAAAACACATTTTTTTTTTACTTCTTGCTATTCACAAGAAGCATTGCCTGATGTGAACCATGCTTTGAACAAAAGAGATCTCAGAAGACCTAAGATTAAGAATTGTTGACTTGCATAAAGCTGGAAATGGTTACAAAAGTATCTCATTAGCCTTGATGTTTGTCAGTCCTCGGTAAGACAAATTGTCTATAAATGGAGAAAGTTCAGCATTGTTGCTACTCTCCCTAGGAGTGGCCATCTTGCAAAGATGACTGCAAGAGCACAGCGCAGAATGCTCAATAAGAAGAATCCTAGAGTGTCAGCTAAAGACTTACAGAAATCTCTGGAACATGCTAACATCTCTGTTGACGAGTCTACGATACGTAAAACACTAAACAAGAATGGTGTTCATGGGAGGACACCACGGAAGAAGCCACTGCTGTCCAAAAAAAACATTGCTGCACGTCTGAAGTTTGCAAAAGAGCACCTGGATGTTCCACAGCACTACTGGCAAAATATTCTGTGGACAGATGGAACTACAGTGGAGTTGTTTGGAAGGAACACACAACAATATGTGTGGAGAAAAAAGGCACAAAACACCAACATCAAAACCTCATCCCAACTGTAAAGTCTGGTGGAGGGAGCATCATGGTTTGTGGCTGCTTTTCTGCCTCAGGGCCTGGACAGCTTGCTATCATCTACGGAAAAATGTATTCCCAAGTTTATCAAGACATTTTGCAGGAGAATGTTAGGCTATCTGTTCTCCAATTGAAGCTCAACAAAAGTTGGGTGATGCGACAGGACAACGACCCAAAACACAGAAGTAAATCAACAGCAAATTTGCTTCAACAGAAGAAAATACGCCTTCTGGAGTGGCCCAGTCAGAGTCCAGACCTCAACCCAATTTGAGAAGCTGTGGCATGACCTCAAGAGAGCAGTTCACACCAGACATCCCAATAATATTGCTGAACTGAAACAGGAGTGGTCCAAAATTCCTCCTGAACCGTTGTGCAGGTCTGATCCGCAACTACAGAAAACATTTGGTTGAGGTTATTGCTGCCAAAGGAGGGTCAACCAGTTCATGAATCCAAGGGTTCACATACTTTTCCCACCCTGCACTATGAATGTTTACACGGTGTGTTCAATAAAGACTTGAAAATGTATAATTATTTGTGTGTTATTAGTTTAATCAGATTGTTTGTCTATTGTTGTGACCTAGATGAAGATCAGATCAAATTTTATGACCAATTTATGAAGAAATCCAGGTATTTCCAAAGGGTTCACATACTTTTTCTTGCCACTGTAAGTATTCAGACCCTTTGCTATGAGACTTGAAATTGAGCTCAGGTGGATCCTGTTTCCACTGATCATCCTTGAGATGTTTCTACAACTTGATTGGAGTCCACCTGTGATAAATTCAATTAATTGGAAATTATTTGGAAAGGCACACACCTGTCTATATAAGGTCCCACAGTTGACAGTACATGTCAGAGCAAAAACCAAGCCATGAAGTCAAAGGAATTGTCTGCTAAATGACTTAAATGTAAATGTAAATGAATTGTCCGTAGAGCTCAGAGACAGGATTGTGATGAGGCACAGATCTGGGGAAGGGTATTTCTGCAGCATTGAATGTCCCCAAAAACACAGTAGCTTTCGTCATTCTTAAGTGGAAGAGGTTTGGAACCACCAAGACTCTTCCTAGAGCTGCCCGGCCAAACAGCAATCGGGGGAGAATGGCCTTGGTCAGGATGGTGACCAAGAACCTGATGGTCACTCTGACAGAGCTCCAGAGACAGAGAGAACCTTCCAGAAGGAGAACCATCTCTGCAGCACTCCACCAATCAGGCCTTTATGGTAAAGTGGCCAAACGGAAGCCACTCCTCAGTAAAAGGCATATAACATCCCGCTTGGAGTTTGCCAAAAGGCACCTAAAGGACTCAGACCATGAGAAACAAGATTCTTGGCCTGATGAAACCAAGATTGAACTCTTTGGCCTGAATGCCAAGCGTCACGTTTGGAGGAAACCTGGCACCATCCCGACAGGGAAGCACAGTGGTGGCAGCATCATGCTGTTTACAACGCATGAGTGGCTTTGGGACAAGTCTCTGAATGTCCTTGAGTGGCCCAGCCACAGCCCAGACTTGAACCTGATCGAACATCTCTGGAGAGACCTGAAAATGGCTGTGCAGCAACACTCCCCATCCAACCTGACAGAGCTTGAGAGGATCTGCAGAGAAGAATGGGAGAAACTCCCCAAATACAGGTGTACCAAGCTTGTAGCGTCATAATCAAGAATACTCAAGGCTCTAATCGCTGCCAAAGGTGCTTCAACAAAAAAAAAAGTACAGTCATGGCCAAAAGTTTTGAGAATGACACAAATATTAATTTCCACAGTCTGCTGCCTCAGTGTCTTTAGATATTTTTGTCAGATGTTACTATTGAATCCTGAAGTATAATTACAAGCATTTCATAAGTATCAAAGGCTTTTATTGACAATTACCTGAAGTTGATGCAAAGAGTCAATATTTGCAGTGTTGACCCTTCTTTTTCAAGACCTCTACAATCCACCCTGGCATGCTGTCAATTAACTTCTGGGCCACATCCTGACTGATGGCAGCCCATTCTTGCATAATCAATGCTTGGAGTTTGTGGGTTTTTGTTTGTGGGTTTTTGTTTGTGGGTTTTTGTTTGTCCACATTGAGAACATTTGTTCTCAATGTGATTAAGGTCTAGGTAGTTTCCTGTCTATGGACCCAAAATATCAATGTTTTGTTCCCCGAGCCACTTAGTTATCAGTTTTTCCTTATGGCAAGGTGCTCCTTCATACTGGAAAAGGCATTGTTCGTCACCAAACTGTTCCTGGATGGTTGGGAGAAGTTGCTCTTGGAGAATGTGTTTGTACCATTCTTTATTCATGGCTGTGTTCTTAGGCAAAATTGTGAGTGAGCCCACTCCCTTGGCTGAGAAGCAAACCCACACATGAATGGTCTCAGGTTGCTTTACTGTTGGCATGACACAGGACTGATGGTAGCGCTCACCTTGTCTTCTCCGGACAAGCTTTTTTCCGGATGCCCCAAACAATCGGAAAGGGGATTCATCAGAGAAAATGACTTTACCCGAGTCCACAGCAGTCCAATACCTGTACCTTTTGCAGAATATCAGTCTGTCCCTGATGTTTTTCCTAGAGAGAAGTGGCTTCTTTGCTGCCTTTCTTGACACCAAGCCATCCTCAAAGTCTTCGCCTCACTGTGCGTGCAGATGCACTTACACCTGCCTGCTGCCATTCCTGAGCAAGCTCTTTACTGGTGGTGTCCTGATCCCGCAGCTGAATCAACTTTAGGAGATGGTACTGGTGCTTGCTGGACTTTCTTGGGCGCCCTGAAGCCTTCTTCACAACAATTGAACTGCTCTCCTTGAAGTTCTTGATGATCCGATAAATGGTTGATTTAGGTGCAATCTTACTGGCAGCAATATCCTTGCCTGTGAAGCCCTTTTTGTGCAAAGCAATGATGACGGCACGTGTTTCCTTGCAGGTAACCATGGTTGACAGTGGAAGAACAATGATTAAAAAGCACCACCCTCCTTTTGAAGCTTCCTGTCTGTTATTCGAACTCAATCAGCATGACAGAGTGATCTCCAGCCTTGTCCTCGTCAACACTCACACCTGTGTTAACGAGAGAATCACTGACATGATGTCAGCTGGTCCTTTTGTGGCAGGGCTGAAATGCAGTGGAAATGTTTTTTTGGGATTCAGTTCATTTGCATGGCAAAGAGGGACTTTGCAATTAATTGCTATTCATCTGATCACTCTTCTTGACATTCTGGAGTATATGCAAATTGCCATCATACAAACTGAGGGAGGCAGACTTTGTGAAAATTTATATTTTTGTGATTCTTAAAACTTTTGGCCACGACTGTAAAGACTCTGAATACTTTTGTAAATGTGATGTTTTAGTAGTTTATTTGTAAACCATTTGTAAAAATATCTAAAAATCTACTTTTTACTTTTTCATTATGGGGTATTGTGTGTAGATTAATGAGGATGTATTAAAAAAATATATATATAAACCGGTAAAGTAACTAAATGTGGAAAAAGTCAAGGGGTCTGAATACTTTCCCGAAGGCTCTGTTTGTCACATGTACATTTTGAGGGTAGTGGTATAGTTTTTATTTTTAAAAGTCTTAGTGGTAGTATTTTTTCTGACCCTCGAAAAATTGAAATGTATCACTAGTCATATAACTTCAAGGCTGTAGCTGTCGTCTGGTCGACCAAAGGTCCCCATAGACACTAGTCATGTAACTCAAGGCTGTAACTGAAAGGACCCAACGGCCACGGTGCGTCGGGATGGCACTACAGCAGTAGTCAGCAGCCCGTTCTGTAGGGTGGAGCTTTTAACGACACTCCGTCTCAGGTAGGTCGTCGGCGTCATCGAACAAGGTTAGGCTCTCCTCTGCTCTGGCATTTTTATGTATCTGATTATGAGTCACAGACATGAGTAGCCTACCACGTCAGTATAAGTAATCTTCACAGCCAAGTTCAGAGGACAGGTGCCCAACCGTTTCAGAGAGTGTCCGCGAGCAGAGAAGGACTAGCGTTCTTTATCACGGACTGAGAGTTCCCCCAGAGAAGTTAACTACTACGATCTCTTTCCGGTACTTTGGAGCCCACGTTCCGTCGCTAAACCTAATACACCATCCAGAACAAAGATGCCTAAAACGGTGAGTAAAAAAAAATAAAACGTTTTATTTGTCCGACTTTGTAAAAATGTAATGTATTAGACGTAACGGTAATCGGTTACTTTGTATCTGAATAAATGTCCCTAACAGAGACCAAAACTAGCCTGTAACACAAGGCAGGTCAAATGGATGATCATGTTAATTCATTGTCCAATATACCAGTTTTCTATTAAATATCCATTGTTGTCTAAAAGTGATGATATAGACTTACACTAATTATTTTACGATGACAATCACTGAAGTTGCCCTGATTATTTGTTACAGTGTTATTTGGCCCTCATGTAACAGCTGTAAGTTACATTGGTTGCCTGCTATCTCAAAAAGTTCATCAATATGAACCAAAACCAGAGTTGGAGGCTATTTGCTTTAATGTGATACAATCTTTAAGAATATGCTTTGGTTTAACTTAATATATAATAATGATTGAATATATAATAATTATTTAACATATAATAATTAGTTCATATATAACTCAGTTCCTTGACAATGTTATAATTCACTAATAATTCTGTAAAAGTATTCAGTTTCTCTACAATGGAGGATTTTCCTTCAGAGCAGTAAAATGGTTGTATTGAATGATAATATGACTCTCCCCCCCTATTTCAGCAATGTTCTCATGGTGACTGAGATGCACCATTTGTAATATATCTATAGGCCAAGGCTGCAGTGGATGAGTATTGTCTTGTGTAGATAACAGTATCGGAAGGAAGCCATCTTCTGTTGAAAGAAATCCCAGAGTCCATTTTAAGTGTGATGCCCTACCCGGCCTTACTTATTAACTAAACCCCAGAGTTTGACCCACAGGTCTCTGACTCATGACTGCTAAGGTAGGCATTACTGGCTAACCATAGATTAGCTCTCGCTGTGTGCTAAGGCTTTTGCACAGCAGTTCTCGAATCATGAAGATTCTCTGTTGGAATCCTTACGATGTCATTTTTGATAACGTAGCCATTGACATTTTTTATCAGCGATGGGTGCTTAGTTTTACGTGGCTCAGTCTCGGTTCCATAAAAGGTACTGTGTGTCTTAAACAAACACTACAATAGCAATAACCTTGGGAAGGTATTCTGTTGATGGAGTTTCACTGGGAGCGTAGCAACAGCACTCCTTGAGAGAGTCTGATCGCAGGGGTCAGTCTAACATCCATCTGACGTCATTTCTGTGACATTCTTCTCTGAAGAGTCAGAGTAGATAAAGCTTTCAACACTATAATAAATACTCCAAGGCTGTATCCCCAATGGCACCCTACTGTATACCCTATATAGTGCACTACTTTTGACCAAGCACTACGGGCCCTGGTCAAAAGTAGTGCACTATAATGGGAATAGGGTACAATTTGAGATTAGACCCAGGGTTACTAGGGTTACCCAGGGAGATGAGACCTAGGGTTACTAGGGTTACCCAGGGAGATGAGACCTAGGGTTACCCAGGGAGGGGAGATGAGACCTAGGGTAACCCAGGGAGGGGAGATGAGACCTAGGGTTACCCAGGGAGATGAGACCTAGGGTTACTAGGGTTACCCAGGGAGGGGAGATGAGACCTAGGGTTACCCAGGGAGGGGAGATGAGACCTAGGGTTACCCAGGGAGATGAGACCTAGGGTTACCCAGGGAGATGAGACCTAGGGTTACTAGGGTTACCCAGGGAGGGGAGATGAGACCTAGGGTTACTAAGGTTACCCAGGGAGATGAGACCTAGGGTTACCCAGGGAGATGAGACCTAGGGTTACCCAGGGAGATGAGACCTAGGGTTACCCAGGGAGATGAGACCTAGGGTTACCCAGGGAGATGAGACCTAGGGTTACCCAGGGAGGGGAGATGAGACCTAGGGTTACCCAGGGAGGATTGGAATCTCATCTCTAATCCCAAATCCTCTTGATCAATTAAATAATATTTTGTTGTTGTTGTGCCTGACTAGAAAGTGTAGCATAGAAAGTGTAGCATAGAAGGTGTACCATATAGATCGAGCCCATATACAGTATGCTCATAGTGAGTATATGGTGACTTGCTAGGAAATGTAGAGCTGTTTTAAATGGTCAGATATGATCAGACTAATAAAGAACAGCATGTATATATCGGTGATGTGTTAGGAAACATGTAGGTGGTGCAGGCCGACGTTCCAGGTGTTGCACAATTTCAGATGGGTTTATCTTTATGGCGCTGGGGCGTGTTTGGAGGGTAAGTTTATAAAGAGGTTGTGTAACACAGCAGAAAGCCAACGCTTCAATTCTCTGTCAAGGTTCAGGGAACAGTTATGAGAGAGAGAGAGAGAGAGAGAGAGAGAGAGAGAGAGAGAGAGAGAGAGAGAGAGAGAGAGAGAGAGATTGTGGTACAAAAGTACTGTTCTGTGTGTTGCTCTATTGCCTGGCCCTGCACCTCTTTATGTACAGATGACATATCTTAATTTGATAGCCCTGTTGTTGCAGACATTTTCCTACCATGCAGGAAATGCAAACTTGTAGTGGTATGCAAGGTTTAAAATACTTCTAAAGTTTGTAATTTCACCTTTCAAATGTCAGACTTGAAACATGATCAAATTAAGATGCAGCATCTGTATCATATCAATGGCATATATTATATACAGTGCCATCGGAAAGTATTCAGACCCCTTGACTTTTTGCACATTTTGGTAGGTTACAGTCTTATTTTAAAATGGATTAAATCGTTTTTTCCCCCTCATCAATCTGCACACAATACCACATAATGACAAAGCAAAAACAGGATTTTAGAAATGTTTGATAATTTATTTAAAAAATAAATAAAAAATGAAATATCACATTTACATAAGTATTCAGACCTTTTACTCACTACTTTGTTGAAGCACCTTTGGCAGCGATTACAGCCTTGAGTCTTCTTGGGTATGATGCTACAACTTGGTACACCTGTATTTGGGGAATTTCTCCCATTCTTCTCTGCAGATCCTCTCAAGCTCTGTCAGGTTGGATGGGAAGTGTTGCTGCACAGCTATTGTCAGGTCTCTCCAGAGATGTTCGATCTGGTTTAAGTCCAGGCTCTGGCTGGGCCACTCAAGGACATTCAGAGACTTGTCCTGAAGCCATTCCTGCGTTGTCTTGGCTGTGTGCTTAGGGTCGTTGTCCTGTTGGAAGGTGAACCTTCGCCACAGTCTGAGGTCCTGAGCGCTCTGGAGCAGGTTTTCATCAAGGATATCTCTGTACTTTGCTCCGTTCATCTTTCCCTCCGTCCTGACTAGTCTCCCAGTCCCTGCCACTGAAAAACATCCCCCACAGCATGATAATGCCACCACCATGCTTCACCGTAGGGATGGTGCCAGGTTTCCTCCAGACTTGACGCTTAGCATTCAGGCCAAAGAGTTCAATCTTGGTTTCATCAGACCAGAGAATCTTGTTTCTCATGGTCTGAGAGTCTTTAGGTGCCTTTTGGCAAACTCTAAGCGGGCTGTCATGTGCCTTTTACTGAGGAGTGGCTTCCGCCTGGCCACTCTACCATGAAGACTTGATTGGTGGGGTATTCTGGAGTTGGTTGTTCTTCTGGAAGGTTCTGCCATCTCCACAGAGGAACTCTAGAGCTCTGTCAGAGTGACAATCGGGTTCTTGGTCACCTCCCTGACTTAGGCCGTTCTCCCACGATTTCTCTGTTTTGTCGGGCAGCCAGCTCTAGGAAGAGTCTTGGTGGTTCCAAATGTCTTCCATTTAAGAATGATGGAGGCCACTGTGTTCTTTGGGAGCTTTAATGCTGCAGAAATGTTTTGGTACCCTTCCCCAGATCTGTGCCTCGACAGAATCCTGTCTCGGAGCTCTACGGACAATTCCTTCAACCTCATGGCTTGGTGTTTGCTCTGACATGCACTGTCAACTTGTGGGACCTTATATAGACAGGTGTGTGCCTTTCCAAATCATCCAATCAATTGAATTTACCACAGGTGGACTCCAATCAAGATGTAGAAACATCTCAAGGATAATCAATGGAAACAGTATGCCTCTGAGCTCAATTTCGAGTCTCATAGCAAAGGGTCTGAATGTAACTAAGGGGTTTCTGTTTTTTATTTTTAATAAATTTGCAAAAAATTCTAAAAAACAGTTTTTGCTTCATCATTATGGGGTTTTGTGTGTAGATTGCTGAGGCTGTAACGTTACAAAATTTGGAAAAAGTCAAGGGGTCTGAATACTTTCCGAAAGCACTGTACCTTAAAAGATGTCTTGGCTGAAAATAGCCAAGACATCTTTTCAACAATGCACAATCTCTCTGGCTACAATAGTTTTCCATGGCAGAAAATCGAATTATGATATCTGGTCTGTATTGAAGAAGCAGTCTGTTGCAATACCCATCCTGTTTCATACTCTTTCCTTATTTATAAACTGCTGTGAAATATATTTTACGTCAAAATATTGTATTTTCAGCTGTTTGAAGCTGGTGTACAAAACCAAAAGTAAAATTTAAGAACGGGAAGCATAGAAATAGAGCATGTAGAACAGATCTACAGCTTCTTAGACTCGCTTTAAATGAGAATGACAGATCTATAACACATAGAACAGATCTACCGCTTCTTAGACTGGCTTTCAATGAGAATGACAGATCTATAACACATAGAACAGATCTACAGCTTCTTAGACTGGCTTTCAATGAGAATGACATATCTATAACACATAGAACAGATCTACAGCTTCTTAGACTCGCTTTAAATGAGAATGACAGATCTATAACACACATTTCTATGTGAATTTGGTTGGAGTGCCCAAAAAGTTAAATATTGCAGCTTGAAGTGATAGTGATATCTGTCTATCCCTCCTCAGTAACAGTGTAAGGGTAGTCCCTCAGTAACAGTGTAAGGGTAGTGCCTCAGTAACAGTGTATGGGTAGTCCCTCAGTAACAGTGTAAGGGTAGTCCCTCGGTAACAGTGTAAGGGTAGTCCCTCAGTAACAGTGTAAGGATAGTCCCTCAGTAACAGTGTAAGGGTAGTCCCTCAGTAACAGTGTAAGGGTAGTGCCTCAGGAACAGATTAAGGGTAGTCCCTCGGTAACAGTGTAAGGGTAGTCCCTCGGTAACAGTGTAAGGGTAGTCCCTCGGTAACAGTGTAAGGGAAGTCCCTCGGTAACAGTGTAAGGGTAGTCCCTCGGTAACAGTGTAAGGGTAGTCCCTCAGTAACAGTGTAAGGGTAGTGTCTCAGTAACAGTGTAAGGGTAGTCCCTCAGTAACAGTGTAAGGGTAGTCCCTCAGTAACAGTGTAAGGGTAGTGCCTCAGTAACAGTGTAAGGGTAGTCCCTCAGTAACAGTGTAAGGGTTGTGTCTCAGTAACAGTGTAAGGGTTGTGTCTCAGTAACAGTGTAAGGGTAGTCCCTCAGTAACAGTGTAAGGGTTGTGTCTCAGTAACAGTGTAAGGGTTGTGTCTCAGTAACAGTGTAAGGGTTGTGTCTCAGTAACAGTGTAAGGGTTGCCCCTCAGTAACAGTGTAAGGGTAGTCCCTCAGTAACAGTGTAAGGGTAGTCCCTCAGTAACAGTGTAAGGGTTGTGTCTCAGTAACAGTGTAAGGGTAGTGCCTCAGTAACAGTGTAAGGGTTGTGTCTCAGTAACAGTGTAAGGGTAGTGCCTCAGTAACAGTGTAAGGGTTGTGTCTCAGTAACAGTGTAAGGGTAGTGCCTCAGTAACAGTGTAAGGGTAGTGCCTCAGTAACAGTGTAAGGGTAGTCCCTCAGTAACAGTGTAAGGGTAGTGCCTCAGTAACAGTGTAAGGGTAGTCCCTCAGTAACAGTGTAAGGGTAGTCCCTCAGTAACAGTGTAAGGGTAGTCCCTCGGTAACAGTGTAAGGGTAGTGCCTCAGTAACAGTGTAAGGGTTGTGTCTCAGTAACAGTGTAAGGGTAGTGCCTCAGTAACAGTGTAAGGGTTGTGTCTCAGTAACAGTGTAAGGGTAGTCCCTCGGTAACAGTGTAAGGGTAGTGCCTCAGTAACAGTGTAAGGGTTGTGTCTCAGTAACAGTGTAAGGGTAGTGCCTCAGTAACAGTGTAAGGGTTGTGTCTCAGTAACAGATTAAGGGTAGTCCCTCGGTAACAGTGTAAGGGTTGTGTCTCAGTAACAGTGTAAGGGTAGTCCCTCGGTAACAGTGTAAGGGTAGTGCCTCAGTAACAGTGTAAGGGTAGTCCCTCGGTAACAGTGTAAGGGTAGTCCCTCAGTAACAGTGTAAGGGTAGTGCCTCAGTAACAGTGTAAGGGTAGTGCCTCAGGAACAGATTAAGGGTAGTCCCTCAGTAACAGATTAAGGGCAGTGCCTCAGGAACAGATTAAGGGTAGTCCCTCAGTAACAGATTAAGGGCAGTCCCTCAGTAACAGTGTAAGGGCAGTCCCTCAGTGTAGGGGCATATTTGGCTTCTACCACCTCGTAAAACTTGCCCACCCCTATACGTTGAGGTTCATGTTATTCTTGAGAGAGATCTGTACTTTGGCAAGCGTCGAATGCTTTGTTATGTTAACCTTGCAGGCCCTGCTAGTCCAAAGTCTACTGAGATAGTAGTTAGCAATTAGAGATGGTTTATGAGGAAATGACTTCACAGCAGCACCTCAAAGGTATAGTTCACCTTAAACAATGACATTATTTATGTTTCCTTACCTTGAAAGTAGGTGTATGGACTAGAGTAGATTGCCATCTACATTCTGTCTCTGTATACACAGCTACAGTCACTATTAACTAACGTCGGCTGACTAAATCAACTATGAGAGAATGAATGACCTAAACCTCGATGAACCTTATCCCCAAATCACCTCAAAGTAACTTCAAGTCACTGAGTTGCACAAAGCCTTTTGAAGTTGTAAAGGGTTTTAATCATTCAACAGAGTATATTGGGAGAAGAAAGCTTGTACCTACAGACAAGTCGTTTCTGTGTATTCTGTGTCATGCAAGGAAATGTCAGCACTGATTTTTTTTTTTGAATGAATTTTTATTTAATTTTATCCCATTTTCTCCCCAATTTTCGTGGTATCCAATTGCTAGTAATTACTATCTTGTCTCATCGCTACAACTCATGCTTGATCAGGTCACAATTCCTGGTAACATGGAAATGTAGCTGGTGAATAAAGCAGGTTGTGATTCTGAATGTCCAGGTCAATGTCCGGGTCACCACCATGGATGCTGAGCTGGAGTTTTCCATTCTTCCCAGCACCACCGGCAAACAGCTGTTCGAACAGGTCAGGTCACATTCACTAACTAACTCTCACACACACACACTCCCTCAATAACTAACTAGCTAACTAACTAAGTCTCTCTCACACATACTCCCTCACTAACTAACTAACTCTCTCTCTCTCTCACACACACACTCCCTCACTAACTAGCTAACTAACTAAGTCTCTCTCTCACACACACTCCCTCACTAACTAACTAGCTAACTAACTAACTAAGTCTCTCTCACACACATTCCCTCCCTCCCTCCCTCACTAACTAATTAACTAACTAACTAACTAACTAACTAACTAACTAGCTAGCTAACTAACTAACTAACTAACTAACTAACTAACTAACTAACTAACTAACTAAGTCTCTCACACACACACACTAACTAACTAACTAGCTAACTAAGTCTCTCTCACACACACCTCCTCGGTAACTCACTAACTAACTAACTAACTAGCTAACTAACTAAGTCTCTCACACACACACACACACACTCCCTCCCTCACTCACTCACTCCCTCCCTCACTCACTCACTCACTCACTCACTCACTAAGTCTCTCTCACACAGACACACACTCCCTCACTAACTAACCCTAACCCTCACTAACTATCCCATCTCATTATAATGACCATGTTGTAGGAAAAGGTGAACAAGAAAAAATCTATATTTGTCAGTGTCACGTCTCTCCAGTGTAAAACGTTTCTTTAGTTTTTTCTCTCTCCGTCTCCTCTGTTTTCTCCAGGTGTCCAGAACGGTCGGTCTGCGGGAGCTCTGGTACTTCGGCCTGCTGTTCGTTAACACCAAAGGGTTCCAAACGTGGCTGAAGTTTGATAAAAAAGTAAGTTGGTATGTGTGATCCAGCGGTTACAGGTTGAAATCCGACTCACTGCTCTTTGACTTTACCCTCTTCCTGTTACGGCTTTCTTCCTGGGATGAAGGAGAGGACCAAAACGCAGCGCGGCTAGTGTTCAACATGATTTAATAAAGAGAATAACGTGAACACTACAAGCAACAAAACAATAAATGTGAAAACCGAAAACAGTCCTATCTGGTGCAGAACACAAAGACAGGAAACAACCACCCACAAACCCCAACACAAAACAAGCCACCTAAATATGGTTCCCAATCAGAGATAATGACTAACACCTGCCTCTGATTGAGAACCATATTAGGCCAAACATAGAAACGGACAAACTAGACACACAACATAGAATGCCCACCCAGCTCACGTCCTGACCAACACTAAAACAAATAAAACACACAAGAACTATGGTCAGAACGTGACACTTGCTATCTGAATTATGATGGCTACACCTTATTAAGCTGCACAGTGACACCTAAATGATAAATCAACACAAAGCTGTTGATACGTAGTGCCGTCTGACATACATAGCTCACAGTTATGTACTGTAGAAGTACACTGGAATGTTAGGAACTGTCCTAAGGCCACAAATCGTGTTTATTTGAATGGAATGGTTTCAAACACTACGGCTCTCATTTATTCCATTCTAGACATAGCAATGGAACCAACCACTGATTTATTGTGTAGGGCAGTGGTATTCAAACTTTTTCAGGCAGGGACCCCATTTGTTTCCGTCAGAATTCATGGTCGACCCCATACGTTTCCGTCAGAATTCATGGTCGACCCCATTAGTTTCCGTCAGAATTCATGGTCGACCCCATTCGTTTCCGTCAGAATTCATGGCTACCCCATTAGTTTCCGTCAGAATTCATGGTCGACCCCATTAGTTTCCGTCAGAATTCATGGTCGACCCCATTTGTTTCCGTCAGAATTCATGGCGACACCATTTGTTTCCGTCAGAATTCATGGTCGACCCCATTAGTTTCCGTCAGAATTCATGGCGACCCCATTAGTTTCCGTCAGAATTCATGGCGACGCCATTAGTTTCCGTCAGAATTCATGGCGACGCCATTAGTTTCCGTCAGAATTCATGGTCGACCCCATTAGTTTCCGTCAGAATTCATGGCGACGCCATTAGTTTCCGTCAGAATTCATGGCGACCCCATTAGTTTCCGTCAGAATTCATGGCGACACCATTTGTTTCCGTCAGAATTCATGGCGACGCCATTAGTTTCCGTAAGAATTTCTCGTGACCCCATTTGTTTCCGTAAGAATTTCTCGTGACCCCATTTGTTGCCGTAAGAATTTCTCGTGACCCCATTTGTTTCCGTCAGAATTCATGGCGACCCCATTAGTTTCCGTCAGAATTCATGGTCGACCCCATTAGTTTCCGTCAGAATTCATGGCGACCCCATTAGTTTCCGTCAGAATTCATGGCGACGCCATTAGTTTCCGTCAGAATTCATGGTCGACCCCATTAGTTTCCGTCAGAATTCATGGCGACACCATTTGTTTCCGTCAGAATTCATGGTCGACCCCATTTGTTTCCGTCAGAATTCATGGTCGACCCCATTTGTTTCCGTCAGAATTCATGATCGACCCCATTCGTTTCTGTCAGAATTCATGGCGACGCCATTAGTTTCCGTAAGAATTTCTCGTGACCCCATTTGTTTCCGTAAGAATTTCTCGTGACCCCATTTGTTTCCGTAAGAATTTCTCGTGACCCCATTTGTTTCCGTCAGAATTCATGGCGACGCCATTAGTTTCCGTCAGAATTCATGGTCGACCCCATTAGTTTCCGTCAGAATTCATGGTCGACCCCATTAGTTTCCGTCAGAATTCATGGTCGACCCCATTAGTTTCCGTCAGAATTCATGATCGACCCCATTAGTTTCCGTCAGAATTCATGGCGACGCCATTAGTTTCCGTAAGAATTTCTCGTGACCCCATTTGTTTCCGTAATAATTTCTCGTGACCCCATTTGTTTCCCTAAGAATTTAACCCCACCCCAACTCCAAATCTAATGACACAACCTTAAACTCTCTAAATTTCAATTTTTACATTGATTGGTTCGGATTTCTAAACTTTAAATATTGTTAATCATCAGTTATACTAGAGACATGAGGGGGAGCCATGGTCTGGTTTCCACACCAGAAGTTAATGGGTATCTGTAGGAGGAAGGTATATGGTGGAGGCAGTTAAGCTGGGAATGTATCGAGTGAAGGAAAGACGATCACATGGTTGCAGGCACTGATAAGGGTGGAGAGATGTGGTTTAGTGAGGAAGGGGGTCGAGGTCAGGTCACATTAAGGGAGAAGGAACAGTTTGTTGCCCGTATCACTTAACTTCCTGCCTAGCAATAAGGATGCAATGTTTAGAGAGAGTCCACCCAAATTGGGGTCTATATATATTACCGCTGGTGAATACATGTATTTGTCTTATGCAGCTTGGGTGAATGAACTCGGTCTAAGCTTTACTAATCAACAAATAACCTTCAATTCATTGCATCCAATACATTTACTCAATAACATTTTATTTTTCAAATGATCTCTCTCAAAAACGTGTGTATATTGTCCCAAACATTCATCTGTATTCTTTGTATTTTATTCCTAATATAAATACATGTTTTGGCAACCCCACTGCTATTTCCCCTGACGTTGAATACCACTGACATGGGGGTTACTCATATCATAACCACACCCACCCTCCCTTTCCCCCATTGTCCCTTCTCCTCCTCCCCTCTCATCCTCTCTCCCCTCCTTTCCCATCCTCTCCTCTCTCTCCCCTCTCCTCTCTCTCCCCTCTCCTCTCTCTCCCCTCTCATCCTCTCTCCCCTCCTTTCCCATCCCATCCTCTCCTCTCTCTCCCCTCTCCTCTCTCTCCCCTCTCCTCTCTCTCCCCTCTCATCCTCTCTCCCCTCCATTCCCATCCTCTCCTCTCTCTCTCCTCTCCTCTCTCTCCCATCTCCTCTCTCCTCTCCTCCCCTTTCCTCTCTCCTCTCCTGTCTCCCTCTCCTCTATCTCCCCTCTCCTCCCCTCTCATCCTCTCTCCCCTCCTTTCCCATCCCATCCTCTCCTCTCTCTCCCCTCTCCTCCCCTCTCATCCTCTCTCCCCTCCTTTCCCATCCTCTCCTCTCTCTTCCCCTCTCCTCTCCTCTCCTCTCCTCTCCTCCCCTTTCCTCTCTCCTCTCCTCTCCTCTCCTGTCTCCCTCTCCTCTCTGCCGGATCCTCCCCTCTCCTCTCATCTCCTCTCCTCTCCTCCCCCCCCCCCCCCCCCAGGTGATAGCCCAGGAAGTAAAGAAAGAGAATCCTCTTCAGTTCCGTTTCCGGGCCAAGTTCTACCCAGAGGACGTGGCTGAGGAGCTGATCCAGGAGAGCACCCAGAAACTGTTCTTCCTGCAGGTAACACACACACACACACACACACACACACACACACACACACACACACACACACACACACACACACACACACACACACACACACACACACACACACAGACCCCCCTCCCCCACATGATCCAGACGTTTGTCTCCCACCTCCAGGTGAAGGAGGACATCATAACTGATGAGGTGTACTGCCCTCCAGAGTCTGCTGTTCTGCTGGCCTCCTACTCTGTACAGGCCAAGTTTGGAGACTTCAATAAGGAGACACACCAGAATGGTTACCTGGCCAATGAACGCCTGCTGCCCAAGAGGTGAGTCAGTGTGGAGGAGGGGGTGGATGAACCTCCAGATGGAGGAGGGGGTGGATGAACCTCCAGATGGAGAAGGGGGTGGATGAACCTCCAGATGTAGGAGGGGGTGGATGAACCTCCAGAGGGAGCAGAGGGTGGATGAACCTCCAGATGGAGGAGGGGGTGGATGAACCTCCAGATGGAGGAGGGGGTGGATGAACCTCCAGATGGAGAAGGGGGTGGATGAACCTCCAGATGGAGAAGGGGGTGGATGAACCTCCAGATGGAGAAGAGGGTGGATGAACCTCCAGATGGAGGAGGGGGTGGATGAACCTCCAGATGGAGAAGGGGGTGGATGAACCTCCAGATGGAGGAGGGGGTGGATGAACCTCCAGATGGAGGAGGGGGTGGATGAACCTCCAGATGGAGGAGGGGGTGGATGAACCTCCAGATGAAGGAGGGGGTGGATGAACCTCCAGATGGAGCAGGATCAGGGGGTGGATGAACCTCCAGATGGAGCAGGGGGTGGATGAACCTCCAGATGGAGCAGGATCAGGGGGTGGATGAACCTTCAGATGGAGGAGGGGGTGGATGAACCTCCAGATGGAGGAGGGTGTGGATGAACCTCCAGAGGGAGGAGGGGGTGGATGAACCTCCAGATGCAGCAGGATCAGGGGGTGGATGAACCTCCAGAAGGAGCAGGGGGTGGATGAACCTCCAGATGGAGCAGGATCAGGGGGTGGATGAACCTCCAGATGGAGGAGGGTGTGGATGAACCTCCAGATGGAGGAGGGGGTTGATGAACCTCCAGATGGAGCAGGGGGTGGATGAACCACCAGATGGAGGAGGGGGTGGATGAAACTCCAGATGGAGAGGGGGTGGATGAATCTCCAGTTTGAGCATGGTGTGGATGAACCTCCAGATGGAGGAGGGGGTGGATGAACCTCCAGATGGAGCAGAGGGTGGATGAACCTCCAGATGGAGGAGGGGGTGGATGAACCTCCAGATGGAGGAGGGGGTGGATGAACCTCCAGATGGAGGAGGGGGTGGATGAACCTCCAGATGGAGGAGGGGGTGGATGAACCTCCAGATGGAGGAGGGGGTGGATGAACCTCCAGATGGAGGAGGGGGTGGATGAACCTCCAGATGGAGGAGGGGGTGGATGAACCTCCAGATGGAGCAGGGGGTGGATGAACCTCCAGATGGAGGAGGGGGTTGATGAACCTTCAGATGGAGCAGGATCAGGGGGTGGATGAACCTCCAGATGGAGAAGGGGGTGGATGAACCTCCAGATGGAGCAGGGGGTGGATGAACCTCCAGATGGAGAAGGGGGTGGATGAACCTCCAGATGGATCAGGGGGTGGATGAACCTCCAGATGACGGCTGTATGACTTGTTCACCGCAGAATTAATACCCAAATATCTAATATATATATAATACCAAGACCCCAACTTCAAACTCAAATGTTCTCACTTCCTGTTATTTTATGACAAAATTAGCATCATAAGCAACAGGTGTATGGTGTGTTATATTTATGATATGCTGTCTGTGCTTGAGGTAAGGTGTTATATTACAGTAAGATGTGCTTGAGGTAGGTGTGCATGTTTACACAGCCTCACGAAACCTACAGGATGTGATATGAACAGAGAAGTTTATTTTCTGGGTGATTTTAACTATTGACTGGCTCTCATCAAGCTGCCCACTCAAGAAAAAGCTTTAAACTGTAACCAGTGCCTGCAACCTGGTTCAGGTTATCAGTCAACCTACCAGGATATTTACAAACAGCACAGGAAATAAATCATCAACATGTATTGATCACATCTTTACTAACGCAGCAGAAATCTGCTGTAAAGCAGTATCCAGATGTCACGCCCCGGCCATAGAGAGGCTTTTATTCACTATGTTGGTTAGGCCAGGGTGTGACTAGGGTGGGCATTCTAGTTTCTTTATTTCTATGTTTTCTATTTCTTTGTTTTTTTCCGAGTATGGTTCCCAATCAGGGACAGCTGTCTATCGTTGTCTCTGATTGGGAATCATACTTAGGCAGCCTTTTTTCCCACCTGTGTTTTGTGGGATGTTAGTTTCTGTTTAGTGTCTTCACCTGACAGAACTGTTTCGGTTTTTCACTTTGTTATTTTGTTCAAGTGTTTTTTAAGAAATAAAATATCATGAACACTTACCACGCTGCGCTTTGGCCCATGCCTTCCGACGAGAAACAATACACCAGATCCGTCGGCTGTAGTGATCACAATATAGTATCTAGGAAAACCAAAGTTCAAAAGGCTGGGCCTAATATAGTGTATAAGAGGTCAGGCTGGGCCTAATATAGTGTATAAGAGGTCAGGCTGGGCCTAATATAGTGTATAAGAGGTCAGGCTGGGCCTAATATAGTGTATAAGAGGTCAGGCTGGGCCTAATATAGTGTATAAGAGGTCAGGCTGGGCCTAATATAGTGTATAAGAGGTCAGGCTGGGCCTAATATAGTGTATAAGAGGTCAGGCTGGGCCTAATATAGTGTATAAGAGGTCAGGCTGGGCCTAATATAGTGTATAAGAGGTCAGGCTGGGCCTAATATAGTGTATAAGAGGTCAGGCTGGGTCTAATATAGTGTATAAGAGGTCAGGCTGGGCCTAATATAGTGTCTAAGAGGTCAGGCTGGGCCTAATATAGTGTATAAGAGGTCAGGCTGGGCCTAATATAGTGTATAAGAGGTCAGGCTGGGCCTAATATAGTATATAAGAGGTCAGGCTGGGCCTAATATAGTGTATAAGAGGTCAGGCTGGGCCTAATATAGTGTATAAGAGGTCAGGCTGGGCCTAATATAGTGTATAAGAGGTCAGGCTGGGCCTAATATAGTGTATAAGAGGTCAGGCTGGGCCTAATATAGTGTATAAGAGGTCAGGCTGGGCCTAATATAGTGTATAAGAGGTCAGGCTGGGCCTAATATAGTGTATAAGAGGTCAGGCTGGGCCTAATATAGTGTATAAGAGGTCAGGCTGGGCCTAATATAGTGCATAAGAGGTCAGGCTGGGCCTAATATAGTGTATAAGAGGTCAGGCTGGGCCTAATATAGTGCATAAGAGGTCAGGCTGGGCCTAATATAGTGTATAAGAGGACAGGCTGGGCCTAATATAGTGCATAAGAGGTCAGGCTGGGCCTAATATAGTGTATAAGAGGTCAGGCTGGGCCTAATATAGTGCATAAGAGGTCAGGCTGGGCCTAATATAGTGTATAAGAGGACAGGCTGGGCCTAATATAGTGTATAAGAGGTCAGGCTGGGCCTAATATAGTGTATAAGAGGTCAGGCTGGGCCTAATATAGTGTATAAGAGGTCAGGCTGGGCCTAATATAGTGTATAAGAGGTCAGGCTGGGCCTAATATAGTGTCTAAGAGGTCAGGCTGGGCCTAATATAGTGTATAAGAGGTCAGGCTGGGCCTAATATAGTGTATAAGAGGTCAGGCTGGGCCTAATATAGTGTCTAAGAGGTCAGGCTGGGCCTAATATAGTGTATAAGAGGTCAGGCTGGGCCTAATATAGTGTATAAGAGGTCAGGCTGGGCCTAATATAGTGTATAAGAGGTCAGGCTGGGCCTAATATAGTGTATAAGAGGACAGGCTGGGCCTAATATAGTGTATAAGAGGTCAGGCTGGGCCTAATATAGTGCATAAGAGGTCAGGCTGGGCCTAATATAGTGTATAAGAGGTCAGGCTGGGCCTAATATAGTGTATAAGAGGTCAGGCTGGGCCTAATATAGTGTATAAGAGGTCAGGCTGGGCCTAATATAGTGTATAAGAGGTCAGGCTGGGCCTAATATAGTGTATAAGAGGTCAGGCTGGGCCTAATATAGTGTATAAGAGGTCAGGCTGGGCCTAATATAGTGTATAAGAGGTCAGGCTGGGCCTAATATAGTGTATAAGAGGTCAGGCTGGGCCTAATATAGTGTATAAGAGGTCAGGCTGGGCCTAATATAGTGTATAAGAGGTCAGGCTGGGCCTAATATAGAGTATAAGAGGTCAGGCTGGGCCTAATATAGTGTATAAGAGGTCAGGCTGGGCCTAATATAGTGTATAAGAGGTCAGGCTGGGCCTAATATAGTGTATAAGAGGTCAGGCTGGGCCTAATATAGTGTATAAGAGGTCAGGCTGGGCCTAATATAGTGTATAAGAGGTCAGGCTGGGCCTAATATAGTGTATAAGAGGTCAGGCTGGGCCTAATATAGTGTATAAGAGGTCAGGCTGGGCCTAATATAGTGTCTAAGAGGTCAGGCTGGGCCTAATATAGTGTATAAGAGGTCAGGCTGGGCCTAATATAGTGTCTAAGAGGTCAGGCTGGGTCTAATATAGTGTATAAGAGGTCAGGCTGGGCCTAATATAGTGTATAAGAGGTCAGGCTGGGCCTAATATAGTATATAAGAGGACAGGCTGGGCCTAATATAGTGTATAAGAGGTCAGGCTGGGCCTAATATAGTGTATAAGAGGTCAGGCTGGGCCTAATATAGTGTATAAGAGGTCAGGCTGGGCCTAATATAGTGTATAAGAGGTCAGGCTGGGCCTAATATAGTGTATAAGAGGTCAGGCTGGGCCTAATATAGTGTATAAGAGGTCAGGCTGGGCCTAATATAGTGTATAAGAGGTCAGGCTGGGCCTAATATAGTGTATAAGAGGTCAGGCTGGGCCTAATATAGTGTATAAGAGGTCAGGCTGGGCCTAATATAGTGTATAAGAGGTCAGGCTGGGCCTAATATAGTGTATAAGAGGTCAGGCTGGGCCTAATATAGTGTATAAGAGGTCAGGCTGGGCCTAATATAGTGTATAAGAGGTCAGGCTGGGCCTAATATAGTGTCTAAGAGGTCAGGCTGGGCCTAATATAGTGTATAAGAGGTCAGGCTGGGCCTAATATAGTGTATAAGAGGTCAGGCTGGGCCTAATATAGTGTATAAGAGGTCAGGCTGGGCCTAATATAGTGTATAAGAGGTCAGGCTGGGCCTAATATAGTGTATAAGAGGTCAGGCTGGGCCTAATATAGTGTATAAGAGGTCAGGCTGGGCCTAATATAGTGTATAAGAGGTCAGGCTGGGCCTAATATAGTGTATAAGAGGTCAGGCTGGGCCTAATATAGTGTATAAGAGGTCAGGCTGGGCCTAATATAGTGTATAAGAGGTCAGGCTGGGCCTAATATAGTGTATAAGAGGTCAGGCTGGGCCTAATATAGTGTATAAGAGGTCAGGCTGGGCCTAATATAGTGTATAAGAGGTCAGGCTGGGCCTAATATAGTGTATAAGAGGTCAGGCTGGGCCTAATATAGTGTATAAGAGGACAGGCTGGGCCTAATATAGTGTATTAGAGGTCAGGCTGGGCCTAATATAGTGTATAAGAGGTCAGGCTGGGCCTAATATAGTGTATAAGAGGTCAGGCTGGGCCTAATATAGTGTATAAGAGGTCAGGCTGGGCCTAATATAGTGTATAAGAGGTCAGGCTGGGCCTAATATAGTGTATAAGAGGTCAGGCTGGGCCTAATATAGTGTATAAGAGGTCAGGCTGGGCCTAATATAGTGTATAAGAGGTCAGGCTGGGCCTAATATAGTGTATAAGAGGTCAGGCTGGGCCTAATATAGTGTATAAGAGGTCAGGCTGGGCCTAATATAGTGTATAAGAGGTCAGGCTGGGCCTAATATAGTGTATAAGAGGTCAGGCTGGGCCTAATATAGTGTATAAGAGGACAGGCTGGGCCTAATATAGTGTATAAGAGGTCAGGCTGGGTCTAATATAGTGTATAAGAGGTCAGGCTGGGCCTAATATAGTGTATAAGAGGTCAGGCTGGGCCTAATATAGTGTATAAGAGGTCAGGCTGGGCCTAATATAGTGTATAAGAGGTCAGGCTGGGCCTAATATAGTGTATAAGAGGTCAGGCTGGGCCTAATATAGTGTATAAGAGGTCAGGCTGGGCCTAATATAGTGTATAAGAGGTCAGGCTGGGCCTAATATAGTGTATAAGAGGTCATACAAGACGTTTTGTAGTGATTCCTATGTTGTTGATGTAAATAATAATTGCTGGTCTGTGGTGTGTAATGAGGAGCAACCAGACGCTCTACAAGACACATTTATGAAATTGCTTATCCCAGTTACTAATAAACACGCACCCATTAAGAAAATGTCTGTAAAAATGGTTACATCCCTGTGGATTGATGAGGAATTGAAAAATTGTATGGTTGATGCAAAAGGTATGGCAAGTCCGGCTGTACAACCGATTGGCAAACGTACTGCAAATTTAAAAAATCATGTGACTAAACTAAATAAAAATAAACTATACTATGAAACAAAGATGAATGATATAAAGAATGATAGTAAAAAGCTTTGGAGCACCTTCAATGACATTTTGGGGAAAAAAGGCAAACTCATTCAATGAATCAGATGGCTCATTCATCACAAAACCCACTGATATTGCCAACTACTTTAATGATTTTTTTCATTGACTTCATCACTACTTGTTTTCCCGAGGCCACTCCTGTGTTGTCTTGGCTGTGTGCTTAGGGTCGTTGTCCTGTTGGAAGGTGAACCTTCGCCCCAGTCTGAGGTCCTGAGCGCTCTGGAGCAGGTTTTCATCAAGGATCTCTCTGTACTTTGTTCTCTTCATCTTTCCCTCGATCCTGACTAGTCTCCCGGTCCCTGCCGCTGAAAAACATCCCAACAGCATGATGCTGCCACCAACATGATTCACTGTAGGGATTGTGCCAGGTTTCCTCCAGATGTGACGCTTGACATTCAGGCCAAAGAGTTCAATCTTGGTTTCATCAGACCAGAGAATCTTGTTTCTCATGGTCAGAGTCCTTTAGGTGCCTTTTGGCAAACTCTAAGCGGGCTGTCATGTGCCTTTTACTGAGGAGTGGCTTCCATCTGACCACTCTAAAATGAAGGCTTGATTGGTGGGGTATTCTGGAGTTGGTTGTTCTTCTGGAAGGTTCTGCCATCTCCACAGAGGAACTCTAGAGCTCTGTCAGAGTGACAATCGGGTTCTTGGTCACCTCCCTGACCAAGGCCGTTCTCCCACGATTGCTCAGTTTAGCCGGGCGGCCAGCTCTAGGAAGAGTCTCGGTGGTTCCAAATTTCTTCCATTTAAGAATGATGGAGGCCAGTCTATTCTTGGGGACCTTCAATGCTGCGGAAATGTTTTGTTAGCCTTCCCTAGATCTCTGTTTCAACCCAATCCTATCTCGGATCTCTACGGACATTGGCTTGGTTTTTTTCTTTGACATACACTGTCAACTGTGGGACCTCATATAGACAGGTGTGTGCCTTTACAAATCATGTCCAATCAATTGAAGTTACTAAAGGTGGACTCCAATCAAATAGAAACATCTCAAGGATGATCATTGGAAACAGGATGCACCTGAGCTCAATTTCTCATAGCAAAGTGTCTGAATAATTATGGAAATAAGGCATATATATAATACATTTCCAAAAAATTTCTAAAAGCCTGTCTTCACTTTGTAATTATGGGGTGTTGTGATGTCATTATGGGGTATTGTGATGTCATTATGGGGTATTGTGATGTTATTATGGAGTATTGTGATGTCATTATGGGGTAGCGTGATGTCATTATGGGGTATTGTGATGTCGTTATGGGGTATTGTGACGTCATTATGGGGTATTGTGATGTCATTATGGGGTATAGTGATGTCATTATGGGGTAGTGTGATGTCATTATGGGGTATTGTGACGTCATTATGGGGTATTGTGATGTCCTTATTGCGTAGTGTGATGTCATTATGGGGTATTGTGACGTCATTATGGGGTTTTGTGATGTCATTATGGGGTTTTGTGATGTCATTATGGGGCTTTGTGTAGATTGATGAGGATCTTTTTTTATTCATTTAAAAAATGTGGGAAAAGTCAAAGGGTCTGAATAGTTTCCGAAGGCACTGTGTGTGTGTTAGTGTGTCTTTCATAGGTGATAAACAGAAGACACATTTGCTGACTGAAAAGAAAATGGACCAATAAAGTCCTCCTCCTCCTTCTTCTTCTTCTTCTTCTTCTTCTTCTTCTTCTTCTTCTTCTTCTTCTTCTTCTTCTTCTTCTTCTTCTTCTTCTTCTTCTTCTTCTTCTTCTTCTTCTTCTTCTTCTTCTTCTTCTTCTTCTTCTTCTTCTTCTTCTTCTCTCAGAGTGCTGGATCAACACAAGCTGTCTAAAGAACAGTGGGAGCAGCGGATCCAGACCTGGCACGAGGAACACAGAGCTATGCTCAAGTGAGTGTGAACGCTTACACACACACACACACACACACACACACACACACACACACACACACACACACACACACACACTAGTGAAATAGTGTTCTGCTGTATAGGTGTATCTGTCCGAGAAGCATATAGATGTTGAGTACTGTATGTACTGCTAACTTCTACAGTTGGATTCAGGCCTTTTCCACCAATCACAGTTGGATTCAGGCCTTTTCCACCAATCACAGTTAGGATTCAGGCCTTTTCCACCAATCACAGTTAGGATTCATGCCTTTTCCACCAATCACAGTTAGGATTCATGCCTTTTCCACCAATCACAGTTAGGATTCATGCCTTTTCCACCAATCACAGTTAGGATTCAGACCTTTTCCACCAATCACAGTTATGATTCATGCCTTTTCCACCAATCACAGTTTGGATTCATGCCTTTTCCACCAATCACAGTTTGGATTCAGGCCTTTTCCACCAATCACAGTTGGATTCAGGCCTTTTCCACCAATTACAGTTGGATTCAGGCCTTTTCCACCAATCACAGTTGGATTCAGGCCTTTTCCACCAATCACAGTTGGATTCAGGCCTTTTCCACCAATCACAGTTAGGATTCAGGCCTTTTCCACCAATCACAGTTGGATTCAGGCCTTTTCCACCAATCACAGTTGGATTCAGGCCTTTTCCACCAATCACAGTTGGATTCAGGCCTTTTCCACCAATCACAGTTGGATTCAGGCCTTTTCCACCAATTACAGTTAGGATTCAGGCCTTTTCCACCAATCACAGTTAGGATTCAGACCTTTTCCACCAATTACAGTTAGGATTCAGGCCTTTTCCACCAATTACAGTTAGGATTCAGGCCTTTTCCACCAATTACAGTTAGGATTCATGCCTTTTCCACCAATCACAGTTAGGATTCATGCCTTTTCCACCAATCACAGTTAGGATTCATGCCTTTTCCACCAATCACAGTTAGGATTCAGACCTTTTCCACCAATCACAGTTATGATTCATGCCTTTTCCACCAATCACAGTTTGGATTCAGACCTTTTCCACCAATCACAGTTGGATTCAGACCTTTTCCACCAATCACAGTTAGGATTCAGACCTTTTCCACCAATCACAGTTAGGATTCAGACCTTTCCACCAATTACAGTTAGGATTCAGGCCTTTTCCAACAATCACAGTTAGGATTCCATTGATGCTTTGTGAACAGGGAGGATGCTATGTTGGAGTATCTAAAGATCGCCCAGGACTTGGAGATGTATGGAGTCAACTTCTTTGACATTAAGAACAGGAAGGGGACAGAGCTGTGGCTGGGGGTAGATGCCCTGGGACTCAACATCTACGAGAAGGACGACAGGTAAACATCTGACTGAATAACTGACTACCTCTACCTCTACTCTACCTCTACCTCTACCTCTACTATACCTGCACCTCTACTCTACCTCTACTCTACCTGCACCTCTACTCTACCTGCACCTCTACTCTACCTCTACCTCTACTATACCTGCACCTCTACTCTACCTCTACTCTACCTCTACTCTACCTCTACTCTACCTCTACCTCTACTCTACCTCTACTATACCTGCACCTCTACTCTACCTCTACCTCTACTCTACCTCTACTATACCTGCACCTCTACTCTACCTCTACTCTACCTCTACCTCTACCTCTACCTGCACCTCTACTCTACCTCTACCTCTACTATACCTGCACCTCTACTCTACCTCTACTCTACCTCTACTCTACCTCTACTCTACCTCTACCTCTACTCTACCTCTACTATACCTGCACCTCTACTCTACCTCTACCTCTACTCTACCTCTACTATACCTGCACCTCTACTCTACCTCTACTCTACCTCTACTCTACCTCTACCTCTACTCTACCTCTACTATACCTGCACCTCTACTCTACCTCTACTCTACCTCTACTCTACCTCTACCTCTACTCTACCTCTACTATACCTGCACCTCTACTCTACCTCTACTCTACCTCTACTCTACCTCTACTCTACCTCTACCTCTACTCTACCTCTACTATACCTGCACCTCTACTCTACCTCTACTCTACCTCTACTCTACCTCTACTCTACCTCTACTCTACCTCTACTCTACCTCTACTCTACCTCTACCTCTACCTCTACTATACCTGCACCTCTACTCTACCTCTACCTGCACCTCTACTCTACCTGCACCTCTACTCTACCTCTACCTCTACTATACCTGCACCTCTACTCTACCTCTACTCTACCTCTACTCTACCTCTACTCTACCTCTACCTCTACTCTACCTCTACTATACCTGCACCTCTACTCTACCTCTACCTCTACTATACCTGCACCTCTACTCTACCTCTACTATAGCTGCACCTCTACTCTACCTCTACCTCTACCTCTACCTCTACTCTACCTCTACCTCTACTCTACTCTACTATACCTCTACCTCTACTCTACCTCTACCTCTACCTCTACTATACCTGCACCTCTACTCTACCTCTACCTCTACCTCTACTCTACCTCTACTCTACCTCTACCTCTACTATACATCTACTATACCTCTACTATACCTCTACCTCTACTCTACCTCTACCTCTACCTCTACTATACCTGCACCTCTACCTCTACTCTACTCTACCTCTACCTCTACTCTACCTCTACCTCTACTCTACCTCTACCTCCACTCTACCTTTACTCTACCTCTACTCTACCTCTACCTCTACCTCCTACTCTACCTCTACTCTACCTCTACCTCTACTCTAACTCTACCTCTACTCTACCTCTACTATACCTCTACCTCTACTCTACCTCTACTCTACCTCTACTCTACCTCTACTCTACCTCTACTCTACCTCTACTCTACCTCTACCTCTACTCTACCTCTACTCTACTCTACCTCCACTCTACCTCCACTCTACCTCCACTCTACCTCTACTCTACCTCTACCTCTACTCTACCTCTACTCTACCTCTACTCTACCTCTACTCTACCTCTACTCTACGCCTGATAACTGTACTCTACCTCTACTTCTACTCTACCTCTACCTCTGCTCTACCTCTACTCTACCTCTACTCTACGCCTGATAACTGTACTCTACCTCTACTTCTACTCTACCTCTACCTTTACCTCTACTCTACCTCTACTCTACCTCTACTCTACCTCCACTCTACCTCCACTCTACCTCTACCTCTATTATACCTCTACTCTACCTCCACTCTACCTCTACTCTACCTCTACTCTACCTCTATCTCTACTCTACCTCCACTCTACCTCCACTCTACCTCCACTCTACCTCTACCCCCACTCTACCTCTGCTCTACCTCTGCTCTACCTCTGCTCTACCTCTGCTCTACCTCTGCTCTACCTCTACCTCTGCTCTACCTCTGCTCTACCTCTACGCCTGATAACTGTACTCTACCTCTACTTCTACTCTACCTCTACCTTTACCTCTACCTTTACCTCTACCTCTACTTTACCTCTACTCTACCTCTACTTTACCTCTACTCTACCTCTACTCTACCTCTACTCTACCTCTACTCTACCTCTACTCTACCTCCACTCTACCTCTATTATACCTCTACCTCTACCTCCACTCTACCTCTACTCTACCTCTACTCTACCTCTATCTCTACTCTACCTCCACTCTACCTCCACTCTACCTCCACTCTACCTCTACCTCCACTCTACCTCTACTCTACCTCTACCTCTACCTCTGCTCTACCTCTGCTCTACCTCTACTCTACCTCTACCTCTGCTCTACCTCTACTCTACGCCTGATAACTGTACTCTACCTCTACCTCTACCTCTACCTTTACCTATACCTTTACTATACCTCTACCTCTACCCTACCTCTACCACTACTCTACCTCTACGCCTGATAACTGTACTCTACCTCTACTTCTACTCTACCTCTACCTCTACCTTTACCTCTACCTCTACTCTACCTCTACCTTTACCTTTACCTCTACTCTACCTCTACTCTACCTTTACCTCTACCTCTACCTCTACCCTACCTCTACCACTACTCTACCTCTACGCCTGATAACTGTACTCTACTTATACTCTACCTCTACCTCTACTCTTCGCCTGCTAACTGTCAGTCCCTAGCATACTGTCAGCTAACGTCAAACATGACCGGCAGGTTGTCGATGTTACGGTGGAGGTCGTTACCCTAGTTCTCCTAGAGTCCTCTAAACAGTATTGATTACATCATGATATGAGTAGTACTTAAAGGAGTCACACAACGTTTTGTTTGCGCTTGTTGTTAACTGACGTTTGTTCTCTCTTCCAGGCTGACTCCAAAGATCGGGTTTCCCTGGAGTGAAATTAGGAACATTTCATTCAATGATAAAAAGTTCATCATCAAGCCCATTGATAAGAAAGCTCCCGTGAGTCCTCTAGTAGAATATTCTGTTCATGTCAGTCAAGAGAGAGAGAGAGAGAGAGAGAGAGAGAGAGAGAGAGAGAGAGAGAGAGAGAGAGAGAGAGAGAGAGAGAGAGAGAGAGAGAGAGAGAGAGAGAGAGAGAGAGAGAGAGAGAGAGAGAGAGAGGAGAGAGAGAGAGAGAGAGAGAGAGAGAGAGAGAGAGAGAGAGAGGAGAGAGAGAGAGAGAGAGAGAGAGAGAGAGAGAGAGAGAGAGCGATTGAGATTGAGAGCGATTGAGATTGAGAGAGAGAGAGAGAGAGAGAGAGAGAGAGAGCGATTGAGATTGAGAGCGATTGAGATTGAGAGCGATTGAGATTGAGAGCGATTGAGAGTGATTGAGAGCGATTGAGATTGAGAGAGCAATTGAGATTGAGAGCGATTGAGATTGAGGGCGATTGAGAGCGGTTTAATAAAACCCAACTGATATTCTCAGGATTTTGTGTTCTACGCCCCTCGGCTGGGCATGAATAAGCGTATCCTGGCTCTGTGCATGGGGAACCATGAGCTATACATGAAACGCAGGAAGCCGGACAACATCGAGGTGCAGCAGATGAAGACTAAGGCCAGGGAGGAGAAACACCAGAAACAGCTGGAAAGGTGAGAGACAGGACCACACCTTCACCTGTATAGACCTGTACACAGGACCACACCTTCACCTGTACACACCTGTACACAGGACCACACCTTCACCTGTACACACCTGTACACAGGACCACACCTTCACCTGTACACAGGACCACACCTTCACCTGTACACACCTGTACACAGGACCTCACCTGTACACAGGACCACACCTTCACCTGTACACACCTGTACACAGGACCACACCTTCACCTGTACACACCTGTACACAGGACCACACCTTCACCTGTACACACCTGTACACAGGACCACACCTTCACCTGTACACACCTGTACACAGGACCTCACCTGTACACAGGACCACACCTTCACCTGTACACAGGACCACACCTTCACCTGTATAGACCTGTACACAGGACCACACCTTCACCTGTACACAGGACCACACCTTCACCTGTACACAGGACCACACCTTCACCTGTACACAGGACCACACCTTCACCTGTACACAGGACCACACCTTCACCTGTACACAGGACCACACCTTCACCTGTACACAGGACCACACCTTCACCTGTACACACCTGTACACAGGACCTCACCTGTACACAGGACCACACCTTCACCTGTACACAGGACCACACCTTCACACACCTGTACACAGGACCACACCTTCACCTGTACACAGGACCACACCTTCACCTGTACACAGGACCACACCTTCACCTGTACACACCTGTACACAGGACCACACCTTCACCTGTATACACCTGTACACAGGACCACACCTTCACCTGTACACACCTGTACACAGGACCTCACCTGTACACAGGACCACACCTTCACCTGTACACAGGACCACACCTTCACCTGTATACACCTGTACACAGGACCTCACCTGTACACAGGACCTCACCTTCACCTGTACACAGGACCACACCTTCACCTGTACACACCTGTACACAGGACCACACCTTCACCTGTATAGACCTGTACACAGGACCACACCTTCACCTGTACACAGGACCACACCTTTACCTGTTCACCTGTACACAGGACCACACCTTCACCTGTACACAGGACCACACCTTCACCTGTATACACCTGTACACAGGACCTCACCTGTACACAGGACCTCACCTGTACACAGGACCACACCTTCACCTGTACACAGGACCACACCTTCACCTGTATACACCTGTACATAGGACCACACCTTCACCTGTATACACCTGTACGCAGGACCTCACCTGTACACAGGACCTCACCTGTACACAGGACCACACCTTCACCTGTACACAGGACCACACCTTCACCTGTACACAGGACCACACCTTCACCTGTACACAGGACCACACCTTCACCTGTACACAGGACCACACCTTCACCTGTACACACCTGTACACAGGACCACACCTTCACCTGTATACACCTGTACACAGGACCACACCTTCACCTGTACACACCTGTACACAGGACCTCACCTGTACACAGGACCACACCTTCACCTGTACACACCTGTACACAGGACCACACCTTCACCTGTACACACCTGTACACAGGACCACACCTTTACCTGTATACACCTGTACACAGGACCACACCTTCACCTGTACACACCTGTACACAGGACCACACCTTCACCTGTACACACCTGTACACAGGACCACACCTTTACCTGTATACACCTGTACACAGGACCACACCTTCACCTGTATACACCTGTACACAGGACCACACCTTCACCTGTACACACCTGTACACAGGACCACACCTTCACCTGTACACACCTGTACACAGGACCACACCTTCACCTGTACACACCTGTACACAGGACCACACCTTCACCTGTACACACCTGTACACAGGACCACACCTTCACCTGTATACACCTGTACACAGGACCACACCTTCACCTGTACACACCTGTACACAGGACCACACCTTCACCTGTACACACCTGTACACAGGACCTCACCTGTACACAGGACCACACCTTCACCTGTACACAGGACCACACCTTCACCTGTATACACCTGTACACAGGACCTCACCTGTACACAGGACCTCACCTTCACCTGTACACAGGACCACACCTTCACCTGTACACACCTGTACACAGGACCACACCTTCACCTGTATAGACCTGTACACAGGACCACACCTTCACCTGTACACAGGACCACACCTTTACCTGTTCACCTGTACACAGGACCACACCTTCACCTGTACACAGGACCACACCTTCACCTGTATACACCTGTACACAGGACCTCACCTGTACACAGGACCTCACCTGTACACAGGACCACACCTTCACCTGTACACAGGACCACACCTTCACCTGTATACACCTGTACACAGGACCACACCTTCACCTGTATACACCTGTACGCAGGACCTCACCTGTACACAGGACCTCACCTGTACACAGGACCACACCTTCACCTGTACACAGGACCACACCTTCACCTGTACACAGGACCACACCTTCACCTGTACACAGGACCACACCTTCACCTGTACACAGGACCACACCTTCACCTGTACACACCTGTACACAGGACCACACCTTCACCTGTATACACCTGTACACAGGACCACACCTTCACCTGTACACACCTGTACACAGGACCTCACCTGTACACAGGACCACACCTTCACCTGTACACACCTGTACACAGGACCACACCTTCACCTGTACACAGGACCACACCTTTACCTGTATACACCTGTACACAGGACCACACCTTCACCTGTACACACCTGTACACAGGACCACACCTTCACCTGTACACACCTGTACACAGGACCACACCTTTACCTGTATACACCTGTACACAGGACCACACCTTCACCTGTATACACCTGTACACAGGACCACACCTTCACCTGTACACACCTGTACACAGGACCACACCTTCACCTGTACACACCTGTACACAGGACCACACCTTCACCTGTACACACCTGTACACAGGACCACACCTTCACCTGTACACACCTGTACACAGGACCACACCTTCACCTGTATACACCTATACACAGGACCACACCTTCACCTGTACACACCTGTACACAGGACCACACCTTCACCTGTACACACCTGTACACAGGACCTCACCTGTACACAGGACCTCACCTTCACCTGTACACAGGACCACACCTTCACCTGTACACAGGACCACACCTTCACCTGTGTAGACCTGTACACAGGACCACACCTTCACCTGTACACAGGACCACACCTTCACCTGTATAGACCTGTACACAGGACCACACCTTTACCTGTTCACCTGTACACAGGACCACACCTTCACCTGTACACAGGACCACACCTTTACCTGTTCACCTCTACACAGGACCACACCTTTACCTGTTCACCTGTACACAGGACCACACCTTCACCTGTACACAGGACCACACCTTCACCTGTACACAGGACCACACCTTCACCTGTATAGACCTGTACACAGGACCACAAATTTTTGCTCATTTATAAAAAATAAAACATTTTATATCACATTTACATAAGTATTCAGATCGTTTACTCAGTACTTTGTTGAAGCACCTTTGGCAGCGATTACAGCCTTGAGTCTTCTTGCGTATGACGCTACAAGCTTGGTAGTCCTGTATTTGGGGAGTTTCTCCCATTCTTCTCTGCAGATCCTCTCAAGCTCTGTCTGGTTGGATGGGGAGCGTTGCTGCACAGCTATTTTCAGGTCTCTCCAGAGATGTTAGATCGGTTTGGCATTCAGGCCAAAGAGTTCAATCTTGGTTTCATCAGACCAGAGACTCTTGTTTCTCATGGTCTGAGAGTCTTTAGGTGCCATTTTGGCAAACTCCAAGTGGGCTGTCATGTGCCTTTTTACAGAGTAGTGTCTTCCATCTGGCCACTCTACCATAAAGGCCTGATTGGTGGAGTGCTGCAGAGATAGTTATTTGCTCTGACAGCTTGGTTTTTGCTCTGACATGCACTGTCAACTGTGGGACCTTATATAGACAGGTATGTGCCTTTCCGAATCATGTCCAATCAATTGAATTTACCACAGGTGTATTCCAATCAAGTTGTAGAAACATCTTAAGAGATGATCAATGGAAACAGGATGCACCTGAGCTCAATTTCGAGTCTCATAGCAAAGGGTCTGAATACTGAATACAAAAATTTGGGGTCACTTAGAAATGTCCTTGTTTTTGAAAGAGAAGCAGCTTTTTTGTCCATTAAAATAACATCAAATTGATCTGAAATACAGTGTAGACATTGTTAATTTTGTAAATGACTGTGTTCCAATGGCACGTTGTGTTAGCTAATCCAAGTTTATCATTTTAAAAGGCTAATTGATCATTAGAAAACACTTTAACAATTATGTTAGCACAGCTGAAAACTGTTGTCCTGATTAAAGAGGCAATAAAACTGTCCTTCTTTAGACTAGTTCATTTAATTTCTTCATTTCTCAGAACAAGAACAGACTGACGAGTTTCAGAAGAAAGGTCTTTATTTCTGGTCATCTTGAGCCTGTAATCAAACCCACAAATGCTGATGCTCCAGATACTCAACTAGTCTAAAGGCCAGTTTTATTGCTTCTTTAATCAGAACAGTTTTCAACTGAGCTAACATAATTGCAAAGGGTTTCTAATGATCAATTAGCCTTTTAAAATGATAAACTTGGATTAGCTAACACAACGTGCCATTGGAACACAGGAGTGATGGTTGCTGATAATGGGCCTCTGTAACGTCTATGTAGATATTCCATAAAAAATCAGCTGTTTCCAGCTACAATAGTCATTTACAACATTAACAATGTCTTCACTGTACTTCTGATCACATTGATATTATTTTAATGGACAGAAAATGTGCTTTTCTTTGAAAAACACAGACATTTCTAAGTGACCCCAAACTTCTGAACAGCAGTGTATGTAAATAAGGTATCTGTTGTTTTGTTTTTTATACATTTGACAAAAATGTCTAAAAACCTGTTTTCGCTTCGTCATTATGGGTTATTGTGCGCATATTCACAAAGAAAATATTATTAAATCAATTTAAGAATAAGTCTGTAACGTAACAAAATGTGGAAAAAGTCAAGAAGGGGTCTGAATACTTTCCAAAGGCTCTGTAGGTCACTGTTATTTATTGTAGAGTGTTTACTACCTCATGGACCCTGTGAAATCCACAGCTCAGTCTATGAATTTCAGAGTGGTTACATTTCTACAGCTCCATCACTCAGCTTTATAGCAAACCTTTATGTAACAGCTTTATATAAAAGCTTTACAGCAAACAAGTGTTGCAAGTTTTATTATCCAACGTAGCTAGTGGCGTTCACTGTATAATTGTGTTTATGATGCTTGTGAACTGCTGGCTGTGTGTCTTCAGTCTCTCACAAGTTACAATCCCTGCTCCTGTACCTGTACCCCAACTTCACCCTCCACCTTCACCCTACTGTACCTCACCTTCCCCCTACTGTACGTCATCTTCACCCTCCTGTACCTGTACCCCACCTTCACCCTCCTGTACCCTACCTTCACCCTCCACCTTCACCCTACTGTACCTCACCTTCACCCTCCTGTACCCTACCTTCACCCTACTGTACCTGTACCCCACCTTCACCCTCCTGTACCCTACCTTCACCCTCCACCTTCACCCTACTGTACCTCGACTTCACCCTCCTGTACCCTACCTTCACCCTACTGTACCTGTACCCCACCTTCACCCTCCTGTACCCTACCTTCACCCTCCACCTTCACCCTACTGTACCTCACCTTCACCCTCCTGTACCTGTACCCCACCTTCACCCTACTGTACCTCACCTTCACCCTCCTGTACCCTACCTTCACCCTACTGTACCTGTACCCCACCTTCACCCTCCTGTACCCTACCTTCACCCTCCACATTCACCCTACTGTACCCCACCTTCACCCTCACCTTCACCCTCCTGTACCCTACCTTCACCCTCCTGTACCTGTACCCCACCTTCACCCTCCTGTACCCTACCTTCACCCTCCACCTTCACCCTACTGTACCCCACCTTCACCCTCACCTTCCCCCTACTGTACGTCATCTTCACCCTCCTGTACCTGTACCCCACCTTCACCCTCCTGTACCCTACCTTCACCCGCCACCTTCACCCTCCTGTACCCTACCTTCACCCTCCACCTTCACCCTACTGTACCTCACCTTCACCCTCCTGTACCCCACCTTCACCCTCCTGTACCCTACCTTCACCCTCCACCTTCACCCTCCTGTACCCTACCTTCACCCTCCACCTTCACCCTACTGTACCTCACCTTCACCCTCCTGTACTCTACCTTCACCCTCCACCTTCACCCTACTGTACCCCACCTTCACCATACTGTACCCCACCTTCACCCTACTGTACCACACCTTCACCCTCCTGTACCTCACCTTCACCCTACTGTACCCCACCTTCACGCTCCTGTACCTCATCTTCACCCTACTGTACCTCACCTTCACCCTCCTGTACTCTCCCTTCATCCTCCACCTTCACCCTCCTGAACCTCACCTTCACCCTACTGTACCCCATCTTCACCCTCCTGTACTCTCCCTTCACCCTCCATCTTCACCCTACTGTACCTCACCTTCACCCTCCTGTACTCTCCCTTCACCCTCCACCTTCACCCTCCTGAACCTCACCTTCACCCTACTGTACCCCATCTTCACCCTCCTGTACCCCACCATCACCCTCCTGTACCCCCTCCTTCACCATCCTGTACTCCACCTTCACCTTATCTGTGAACTGCTGTCTGTACTGTGTGGCTTCCGTGTCTCAGGAGTCGAACCAGACGAAGATATACCAATATAAAGAGTCACAATCCCTACTCCTGTTTTCAGGGCCCAGCTGGAGAATGAGAAGAAGAAACGGGAGGCCATGGAGAAAGAGAAGGATCAGATGGAGAGAGAGAAGCAGGACTTGATGCTGAGGCTGTACCAGTTTGAGGAGACAACCAAGAAGGCAGAGAGAGGTAAGGACATGTAATATGGGTAAGGGAGACAGGGTGCACCACAGACTTCCAGACAGATTTCCAGACAGACTTCCATCCTTCATAATCTAATCATTCATAGGAAGACAGGGTGTGTCAGAGACTCCCTTCCTTCATTGACTAATCGTTCATTGGAATACAGGGTGTGTCAGAGACTCCCTTCCTTCATTGACTAATCATTCATAGGAAGACAGGGTGTGCCAGAGACTCCCTTCCTTCATTGTCTAATAATTCATAGACTTTATTGTCTGTAGAGATACTGCCATCAAATGTTGACTTGCTTCCCTTCAGACTCGGGTTGCGTCCCAATGATATCTCCTTTCTCCTGAAGTGTACACTCGTTCACTACTTCCCAATAATATAAAAATAATTGGATTGGTGGAGGCATAGACCAGTGGGAGGTTCCACCATATCGCTTAGCCAAATATCAAATCAGAGGGGAAGGGAACACTTTGTGATAAGTTAGAGACAATAGCCCTGCTCTTTATCAGGCTGAGTGAAGTTGAAACTGGTGTATTATCCAGTCTGATCTTTGATTACAGAGGAATAATCAAGATAACCTTTGAACTAGGAGCATAGCTGGCCTTGACCCCTACACTTCCCCTGGGTAAAGTGAAGAGATATTAATCACTATATAATCCCAGTGGGGATTGAACCTGCAACCCTGGTGCTGCTAGTGTCACTCTTTACACAAGACCACCTCTACCTCACCTTCACCCTCCTGTACCTCACCTTCACCCTCCTGTACCACACCTTCACCCTCCTCTACCTCACCTTCACCCTCCTCTACCTCACCTTCACCCTCTACCTCACCTTCACCCTCCTGTACCTCACCTTCACCCTCCTGTACCCCACCTACACCCTCCTGTACCCCACTTTCACCCTCCTGTACCCCACCTTCACCCTCCTCTACCTCACCTTCACCCTCCTGTACCCCACCTTCACCCTCCTGTACCCCACCTTCACCCTCCTGTACCTCACTTTCACCCTCCTGTACCCCACCTACACCCTCCTGTACCCCACCTTCACCCTCCTGTACCCCACCTTCACCCTCCTCTACCTCACCTTCGCCCTCCTGTACCCCACCTTCACCCTCCTGTACCCCACCTTCGCCCTCCTGTACCCCACCTACACCCTCCTGTACCCCACCTTCACCCTCCTGTACCCCATCTTCACCCTCCTCTACCTCACCTTCACCGTCCTGTACCCCACCTACACCCTACTGTACCCCACCTTCACCCTCCTGTACCCCACCTACACCCTCCTCTACCTCACCTTCACCCTCCTGTACCCCACCTACACCCTCCTGTACCCCACCTACACCCTCCTGAACCTCACCTACACCCTCCTGTTCCACACCTTCACCCTCCTCTACCTCACCTTCACCCTCCTGTACCCCACCTACACCCTCCTCTACCCCACCTTCCCCCTCCTGTACCCCACCTTCACCCTCCTCTACCTCACCTTCGCCCTCCTGTACCCCACCTTCACCCTCCTGTACCCCACCTTCGCCCTCCTGTACCCCACCTTCGCCCTCCTGTACCCCACCTTCACCCTCCTGTACCACACCTTCACCCTCCTGAACCTCACCTTCACCCTCCTGTACCCCACCTTCACCCTCCTGTACCCCACCTTCGCCCTCCTGTACCCCACCTTCACCCTCCTGTACCCCACCTTCACCCTCCTGTATCCTTCAGAGTCTAATCATTCATAATTCATGAATATATATACAGTTGAAGTCGGAAGTTCACATACACCTTAGCCAAAATAAATTTAAACTCCGTTTTTCACAATTTCTGACATTTAATCCGAATAAAGATTCCCTGTCTTAGGTCAGTTAGGATCACCACTTAATTTTAAGAATGTGAAATGTCAGAATAATAGTAGAGAGAATGATTTATTTCAGCTTTTATTTCTTTCATCACATTCCCAGTGGGTCAGAAGTTTACATACACTCAATTAGTATTTGGTAGCATTGCCTTTAAATTGATTAACTTGGGTCAAACGTGTCGGATAGCCTTCCACAAGCATCCCACAATAAGTTGGGTCAATTTTGGCCCATTCTTCCTGACAGAGATGGTGTAACTGAGTCAGGTTTGTAGGCCTCCTTCCTCGCACACACTTTTTCAGTTCTGCCCTCAACATTTATACAAGATTGAGGTCAGGGCTTTGTGATGGCCACTCCAATACCTTGACTTTGTTGTCCTTAAGCCATTTTGCCACAACTTTGGAAGTATGCTTGGGGTCATTGTCCATTTGGAATACCCATTTGCGACCAAGCTTTAACTTCCTGACTGATGTCTTGAGATGTTGCTTCAATATATCCACATAATTTTCCGTCCTCATGATGCCATCTAGTTTGTGAAGTGCACCAGTCCCTCCTGCAGCAAAGCACCCCCACAACATGATGCTGCCACCCCCGTGCTTCACGGTTGGGATGGTGTTCTTCGGCTTGCAAGCCTCCCCCTTTTTACTCCAAACATAACGATGGTCATTATGACCAAACAGTTCTATTTTTGTTTCATCAGAACAGAGGACATTTCTCCAAAAAGTATGATATTTGTCCCCATGTGTAGTTGCGAACCGTAGTCTGGCTTTTTTTAATGGCGGTTTTGGAGCAGTGGCTTCTTCCTTGCTGAGCGGCCTTTCAGGTTATGTCGATTTATAGGACTCGTTTTGCTGTGGATATAGATACTTTTGTACCTGTTTCCTTCAGCATCTTCACAAGGTCCTTTGCTGTTGTTCTGGGATTGATTTGCGCTTTTCGCACCAAAGTACGTTCATCTCTAGGAGACAGAACGCGTCTCCTTCCTGAGCGGTATGACGGCTGCGTGGTCCCATGGTGTTTATACTTGCGTACTATTGTTTGTACAGATGAACGTGGTACCTTCAGGCGTTTGGAAATTGCTCCCAAGAATGAACCAGACTTGTGGATGTCTACAATGTTTTTTTGTATGTCTTGTCTGACTTTCTTTGATTTTCCCATGATGTCAAGCAAAGAGGCACTGAGTTTGAAGGTAGGCCTTGAAATACATCCACAGGTACACCTCCAATTGACTCAAATTATGTCAATTAGCCTATCAGAAGCTTCTAAAGCAATGACATAATTTTCTGGAATATTCCAAGCTGTTTAAAATGCACGGTCAACTCAGTGAAAAGCGCAAATCAATCCCAGAACAACAGCAAAGGACCTTGTGAAGATGCTGGAGGAAACAGGTACCAAAAGTATCTTCTGACCCACTGGAATTGCGATACAGTGAAATAATCTGTCAGGAAACAATTGTTGGAAAAATGAAAAAAGTGTCATGCACAAAGTAGATATCCTAACCGACTTGCCAAAACTATAGTTTGTTAACAAGAAATGTGTGGAGTGGTTGAAAAAAGAGTTTTAATGACTCCAACCTAAGTGTATGTAAACTTCCGACTTCAACTGTACACTGAACAAAAATATAAAACGCACCATGTAAAGTGTTGGTCCCATGTTTCATGAGCTGAAATAAAAGATCCCAGAAATGTTCCAGAAGCACAAAAAGCTTATTTCTCTAAAATGTTTTGTGCACAAATTTGTTTACATCCCTGTTAGTGAGCATTTCTCCTTTTCCGAGATAAATCCATCCACCTGACAGATGTGTCACGACTTCCGCCGAAGTCGGCTCCTCTCCTTGTTCGGGCGGCGTCCGGCGGTCCACGTCACCGGCTTTCTAGCCATCGCCGCTCCATTTTTCATGTATCCATTTGTTTTGTCTTGTTCCCTGCACACCTGGTACGCACACGCCTGACAAGATGCGGCATATCAAAAAGCTGATTAAACAGCATGATCCTTACATAGGTGCACCTTGTGCTGGGTACAATAAAAGGCCACTCTAACATATGCAGTTGTGTCACACAACACAATGCCACAGATGTCTCAAGTTTTGAGGGAACGTACAATTGGCATGCGACTGCAGGAATGTCCACCAGAGCTGTTGCCAAAATGTTTTATGTTAATTTCTCTAACATAAGCCACCTCCAATGTCGTTTTAGAGAATTTGGCATTATGTCCAACAACGGCAGACAATGTGTATGGCATCATGTGTGCGAGCAGTTTGCTGATATCAATGTTTGTGAACAGAGTGCCCCATGGTGGTGATGGGGTTATGGTATGGGCAGGCATAAACTATGGACAATGAACACAATTGCATTTTATCGATGTCAATTTAAATGCACAGAGATACCGTGACGAGATCCTGAGACCCATTGTTGTGCCATTCATCCGCCACCATCACCTCATGTTTCAGCATGATAATGCACGGCCCCATGTCACAAGGATCTGTACACAATTCCTGGAAGCTGAAAATGTCCCAGTTCTTCCATGCCCTGCATACTCACCAGACATGTCACCCATTGAGCATGTTTGGGATGCTCTGGATCGACGTGTACGACATCGTGTTCCAGTTCCCGCCAATATCCAGCATCTTCACACAGCCATTGAAGAGGAGTGGGACAACATTCCACAGGCTACAATCAACAGCCTGATCAACTCTATGTGAAGGAGATGTGTCGCTCTGCAAGAGGAAAATGGTGGTCACACCTGATACTGACTGGTTTTCTGATCCACGCCCCTACCTTTTGTTTTGATGCATATCTGTATTCCCAGTCATGTGAAATCCATAGATTAGGGCCTAATTTATTTATTTTAATTGACTGATTTCCTCATATGAACTGTAACTCAGTAAAATATTTAAAATTGTTGCATGTTGCGTTTACATTTTTGTTCAGTGTATATGAATATATGTATATATATATTTACAGTATGTACTTGAATATAATGTCTGTCTGTCTGTCTGAAACAGAACTGCAGGAGCAGCTGGAGAGAGCTATCCGTCTGGAAGAGGAGAGGAGGAGGGTGGAGGAGGATGCAGCCAGGCTGGAGGCTGAGAGACAGGTTGCTCTCCTGGCCAAAGAGGAGCTGGCCAGGCAGGCTGTGATTCAGCTAGAGAACCAGGAACAGCTGGTGAGTACACTGGGATGAGTCAGGAACAGCTGGTGAGTACACTGGGATGAGTCAGGAACAGCTGGTGAGGACACTGGGATGAGTCAGGAACAGCTGGTGAGGACACTGGGATGAGTCAGGAACAGCTGGTGAGGACACTGGGAACAGCTGGTGAGTACACTGGGATGAGTCAGGAACAGCTGGTGAGGACACTGGGCTGAGTCAGGAACAGCTGGTGAGGACACTGGGCTGAGTCAGGAACAGCTGGTGAGGACACTGGGATGAGTCAGGAACAGCTGGTGAGGACACTGGGATGAGTCAGGAACAGCTGGTGAGGACACTGGGATGAGTCAGGAACAGCTGGTGAGGACACTGGGATGAGGCAGGAACAGCTGGTGAGGACACTGGGATGAGTCAGGAACAGCTGGTGAGGACACTGGGATGAGTCAGGAACAGCTGGTGAATACACTGGGATGAGTCAGGAACAGCTGGTGAGGACACTGGGATGAGTCAGGAACAGCTGGTGAGGACACTGGGCTGAGTCAGGAACAGCTGGTGAGTACACTGGGATGAGTCAGGAACAGCTGGTGATTACACTGGGCTGAGTCAGGAACAGCTGGTGAGGACACTAGGATGAGTCAGGAACAGCTGGTGAGGACACTGGGCTGAGTCAGGAACAGCTGGTGAGGACACTGGGCTGAGTCAGGAACAGCTGGTGAGTACACTGGGCTGAGTCAGGAACAGCTGGTGAGGACACTGGGCTGAGTCAGGAACAGCTGGTGAGTACACTGGGCTGAGTCAGGAACAGCTGGTGAGGACACTGGGATGAGTCAGGAACAGCTGGTGAGGACACTGGGCTGAGTCAGGAACAGCTGGTGAGGACACTAGGATGAGTCAGGAACAGCTGGTGAGTACACTAGGATGAGTCAGGAACAGCTGGTGAGGACACTGGGCTGAGTCAGGAACAGCTGGTGAGGACACTGGGCTGAGTCAGGAACAGCTGGTGAGTACACTAGGATGAGTCAGGAGCAGCTGGTGAGTACACTGGGCTGAGTCAGGTACAGCTGGTGAGGACACTAGGATGAGACAGGAACAGCTGGTGAGTATACTGGGCTGAGTCAGGAACAGCTGGTGAGGACACTAGGATGAGTCAGGAACAGCTGGTGAGGACACTGGGCTGAGTCAGGAACAGCTGGTGAGTACACTGGGCTGAGTCAGGAACAGCTGGTGAGTACACTGGGATGAGTCAGGAACAGCTGGTGAGGACACTGGGCTGAGTCAGGAACAGCTGGCGAGTACACAGGGATGAGTCAGGAACAGCTGGTGAGTACACTGGGATGAGTCAGGAACAGCAGGTGAGGACACTGGGATGAGTCAGGAACAGCTGGTGAGGACACTGGGCTGAGTCAGGAACAGCTGGTGAGGACACTGGGATGAGTCAGGAACAGCTGGTGAGGACACTGGGATGAGTCAGGAACAGCTGGTGAGGACACTAGGATGAGTCAGGAACAGCTGGTGAGGACACTGGGATGAGTCAGGAACAGCTGGTGATGACACTGGGATGAGTCAGGAACAGCTGGTGAGGACACTGGGATGAGTCAGGAACAGCTGGTGAGGACACTAGGATGAGTCAGGAACAGCTGGTGAGGACACTGGGATGAGTCAGGAACAGCTGGAGAGGACACTGGGATGAGTCAGGAACAGCTGGTGATGACACTGGGATGAGTCGGGAACAGCTGGTGAGGACACTGGGATGAGTCAGGAACAGCTGGTGAGGACACTGGGATGAGTCAGGAACAGCTGGTGAGGACACTGGGATGAGTCAGGAACAGCAGGTGAGGACACTGGGATGAGTCAGGAACAGCAGGTGAGGACACTGGGATGAGTTAGGAACAGCTGGTGAGGACACTGGGAACATCTGGTGAGGACACTGGGATGAGTCAGGAACAGCAGGTGAGGACACTGGGATGAGTCAGGAACAGCTGGTGAGGACACTGGGATGAGTCAGGAACAGCAGGTGAGGACACTGGGATGAGTCAGGAACAGCTGGTGAGGACACTGGGATAAGTCAGGAACAGCAGGTGAGGACACTGGGATGAGTCAGGAACAGCTGGTGAGGACACTGGGATGAGTCAGGAACAGCTGGTGAGGACACTAGGATGAGTCAGGAACAGCTGGTGATGACACTGGGATGAGTCAGGAACAGCTGGCGAGGACACTGGGATGAGTCAGGAACATCTGGTGAGGACACTAGGATGAGTCAGGAACAGCTGGTGAGGACACTGGGATGAGTCAGGAACAGCTGGTGATGACACTGGGATGAGTCGGGAACAGCTGGTGAGGACACTGGGATGAGTCAGGAACAGCTGGTGAGAACACTGGGATGAGTCAGGAACAGCTGGTGAGGACATTGGGATGAGTCAGGAACAGCTGGTGATGACACTGGGATGAGTCAGGAACAGCTGGTGAGGACACTGGGCTGAGTCAGGAACAGCTGGTGAGGACACTAGGAGGAGTCAGGAACAGCTGGTGAGGACACTGGGCTGAGTCAGGAACAGCTGGTGAGTACACTGGGATGAGTCAGGAACAGCTGGTGAGAACACTGGGATGAGTCAGGAACAGCTGGTGAGGACACTGGGATGAGTCAGGAACAGCTGGTGAGGACACTGGGATGAGTCAGGAACAGCTGGTGAGGACACTGGGATGAGTCAGGAACAGCAGGTGAGGACACTGGGATGAGTCAGGAACAGCTGGTGAGGACACTGGGATGAGTCAGGAACAGCTGTTGAGGACACTGGGATGAGTCAGGAACAGCTGGTGAGTACACTGGGCTGAGTCAGGAACAGCTGGTGAGGACACTGGGATGAGTCAGGAACAGCTGGTGAGAACACTGGGATGAGTCAGGAACAGCTGGTGAGGACACTGGGATGAGTCAGGAACAGCTGGTGAGGACACTGGGATGAGTCAGGAACAGCTGGTGAGGACACTGGGCTGAGTCAGGAACAGCTGGTGAGGACACTGGGCTGAGTCAGGAACAGCTGGTGAGGACACTGGGATGAGTCAGGAACAGCTGGTGAGGACACTGGGATGAGTCAGGAACAGCTGGTGAGGACACTGGGATGAGTCAGGAACAGCTGGTGAGGACACTGGGCTGAGTCAGGAACAGCTGGTGAGGACACTGGGCTGAGTCAGGAACAGCTGGTGAGTACACTGGGATGAGTCAGGAACAGCTGGTGAGGACACTGGGCTGAGTCAGGAACAGCTGGTGAGGACACTGGGATGAGTCAGGAACAGCTGGTGAAGACACTGGGATGAGTCAGGAACAGCTGGTGAGGACACTGGGATGAGTCAGGAACAGCTGGTGAGGACACTGGGATGAGTCAGGAACAGCTGGTGAGGACACTAGGATGAGTCAGGAACAGCTGGTGAGGACACTGGGATGAGTCAGGAACAGCTGGAGAGGACACTGGGATGAGTCAGGAACAGCTGGTGAGGACACTGGGATGAGTCAGGAACAGCTGGTGAGGACACTGGGATGAGTCAGGAACAGCTGGTGAGGACACTGGGATGAGTCAGGAACAGCTGGTGAGGACACTGAGATGAGTCAGGAACAGCTGGTGAGGACACTGGGATGAGTCAGGAACAGCTGGTGAGGACACTGGGATGAGTCAGGAACAGCTGGCGAGTACACAGGGATGAGTCAGGAACAGCTGGTGAGTACACTGGGATGAGTCAGGAACAGCAGGTGAGGACACTGGGATGAGTCAGGAACAGTTGGTGAGGACACTGGGCTGAGTCAGGAACAGCTGGTGAGGACACTGGGATGAGTCAGGAACAGCTGTTGAGGACACTGGGATGAGTCAGGAACAGCTGGTGAGGACACTAGGATGAGTCAGGAACAGCTGGTGAGGACACTGGGATGAGTCAGGAACAGCTGTTGATGACACTGGGATGAGTCAGGAACAGCTGGTGAGGACATTGGGATGAGTCAGGAACAGCTGGTGAGGACACTAGGATGAGTCAGGAACAGCTGGTGAGGACACTGGGATGAGTCAGGAACAGCTGGAGAGGACACTGGGATGAGTCAGGAACAGCTGGTGATGACACTGGGATGAGTCAGGAACAGCTGGTGAGGACACTGGGATGAGTCAGGAACAGCTGGTGAGGACACTGGGATGAGTCAGGAACAGCAGGTGAGGACACTGGGATGAGTCAGGAACAGCTGGTGAGGACACTAGGATGAGTCAGGAACAGCTGGTGAGGACACTAGGATGAGTCAGGAACAGCTGGTGAGGACACTGGGATGAGTCAGGAACAGCAGGTGAGGACACTGGGATGAGTCAGGAACAGCTGGTGAGGACACTGGGATGAGTCAGGAACAGCAGGTGAGGACACTGGGATGAGTCAGGAACAGCTGGTGAGGACACTGGGATGAGTCAGGAACAGCTGGTGAGGACACTGGGAACATCTGGTGAGGACACTGGGATGAGTCAGGAACATCTGGTGAGGACACTAGGATGAGTCAGGAACAGCTGGTGAGGACACTGGGATGAGTCAGGAACAGCTGGTGATGACACTGGGATGAGTCGGGAACAGCTGGTGAGGACACTGGGATGAGTCAGGAACAGCTGGTGAGGACACTGGGATGAGTCAGGAACAGCTGGTGAGGACATTGGGATGAGTCAGGAACAGCTGGTGATGACACTGGGATGAGTCAGGAACAGCTGGTGAGGACACTGGGCTGAGTCAGGAACAGCTGGTGAGGACACTAGGATGAGTCAGGAACAGCTGGTGAGGACACTGGGCTGAGTCAGGAACAGCTGGTGAGTACACTGGGATGAGTCAGGAACAGCTGGTGAGGACACTGGGATGAGTCAGGAACAGCTGGTGAGGACACTGGGATGAGTCAGGAACAGCTGGTGAGGACACTGGGATGAGTCAGGAACAGCAGGTGAGGACACTGGGATGAGTCAGTAACAGCTGGTGAGGACACTGGGATGAGTCAGGAACAGCTGTTGAGGACACTGGGATGAGTCAGGAACAGCTGGTGAGTACACTGGGCTGAGTCAGGAACAGCTGGTGAGGACACTGGGATGAGTCAGGAACAGCTGGTGAGAACACTGGGATGAGTCAGGAACAGCTGTTGAGGACACTGGGATGAGTCAGGAACAGCTGGTGAGGACACTGGGATGAGTCAGGAACAGCTGGTGAGGACACTGGGCTGAGTTAGGAACAGCTGGTGAGGACACTGGGATGAGTCAGGAACAGCTGGTGAGGACACTGGGATGAGTCAGGAACAGCTGGTGAGGACACTGGGCTGAGTCAGGAACAGCTGGTGATTACACTGGGATGAGTCAGGAACAGCTGGTGATGACACTGGGCTGAGTCAGGAACAGCTGGTGAGGACACTGGGAACATCTGGTGAGGACACTGGGATGAGTCACGAACAGCTGGTGAGGACACTGGGATGAGTCAGGAACAGCTGGTGAGGACACTGGGATGAGTCAGGAACAGCTGGTGAGGACACTGGGATGAGTCAGGAACAGCTGGTGAGGACACTGGGATGAGTCAGGAACAGCTGGTGAGGACACTGGGATGAGTCAGGAACAGCTGGTGAGGACACTGGGATGAGTCAGGAACAGCTGGTGAGGACACTGGGATGAGTCAGGAACAGCTGGTGAGGACACTGGGATGAGTCAGGAACAGCTGGTGAGGACACTGGGATGAGTCAGGAACAGCTGGTGAGGACACTGGGATGAGTCAGGAACAGCTGGTGAGGACACTGGGATGAGTCAGGAACAGCTGGTGAGGACATTGGGATGAGTCAGAAACAGCTGGTGAGGACACTGGGATGAGGCAGGAACAGCTGGTGAGGACACTGGGATGAGGCAGGAGGACTTCTGTATAAATGCTTGATGTTCTGGTCTTTATGTAAATTAGGGCTGGGAGTCGATTCCCAAAGTAATTTTTTCCCGGTTCCTTGAGAATACACATACAAACATCAAGGACATCACCCTGCCCCGACTCACCTGTTCTCAACCTTCTTCTCCCTCTTCTTCTTCTTCTTCTTCTTCTTCTTCGACTCTCTAGGCTGCAGAGCTGGCAGAATATATTTTATAATATCCTATGTTTTTCCCCCAACACCACTTTCCATCCATTTGTACAGCAGACCCTGATGACAAATTGAGTCTCAAGCTTTGTTGAAAATCAACAAAGCATGTGAAGACTTTGCCTTTGTTTTAGTTTGTTTGTTAGTCAGTTAGAGTGTGCAGGGTGAATACGTGGTCTGTCGTACGGTAATTTGGTAAAAAGCCAATTTGACATTTGCTCAGTACGTTGTTTTTGCTGATGAAATGTACAAGTCTGCTGTTAATGATAATGCAGAGGATTTTCCCAAGGTTGCTGTTGACGCATATCCCACGGTAGTTACTTGGGTCAAATTTGTCTCCACTTTTGTTGATTGGGGTGATCAGT